>NW_012114755.1:103703-130605 GCF_000951035.1 Colobus angolensis palliatus | reverse complement strand
CTCGGCCTCCCAAAGTGCTGGGATTACAGGCTTGAGCCACCGCGCCCGGCCGACATTTACTCTTATTACAGTATGGAGAATGGATTGAAGGAGGTCAAGAATAGAAGTGAAACTGTTACATAGTTCAGGTGAGAAATAATGAGAAGCTGTTGCATAGTTCAGGTGAGAAATAATAATGCATAGTTCAGCTGTTTCATAGTTCAGGTGAGACCTGGGTTAAGGTGGTAGAGGTGGAACTGAAGAGATATGGAGCAATTCAAGATATATCTTAGAATGAGAAACAACAGGACTTGCTGATGGATTAGAATTGGGGATAATGAAAAGGAAAATAAAAAGACGGCTCTTAGGTTTCTGGCTTGAACAACTTATGGACAAATTTTCTGTTTACCCAAATGGAAGGAGACAGACAGATTCAGGTGGGTAGGCATCATGATTTATTTGTTAATTGTTTTCTTTGGACACAGTAAATTTATAATGTTTTTGAGATATATATGTGGAAATATCAAGAAACACAGTAGATAGATAGTCAAACCTGAAACTCACAGAAGTCATGGCTAACTATAGATATATCTGACAGTTATCAATGTAGGGATGGTATTCAAATCCATGGGAATGGATAAGATCATCCAGGAAAAGAGATATATTTCAGAGGGCTCTGACCTGAGTCCGAGGAACTCTATAACTTAAAAGTCAGGTAAAAGAGGTAGATTCAACACTGGAGGCTAAGAGGTAGTAACTCTTAATAAGGATGAAATAAACCAGGAGATGCAGTATTTGGAGGGCAAGAGAGGTCAGGGTTTCAAGAAGGAGGAAGTTGATGATTTTGTTGAATGCTGATGAGAAATGAAGATAAGCACAGAGAAATGGCCATTGGACTTGGCAATGTTTGATTTGAGTTCTGGCTCGTCCACTTATTAGTTGTATGACCTTGAACACTTCATTTCACATCATTGAGTCTTAGTTTTCTCACCTTCTCAAAAGGTACTTCTCACATGGGGTTATTCTAAGGGTTGATGAACTAACACATATTTACTTGAATATTACCTGAAAAATATGGGATGCAGAGTTGATATTAATTCTTTTCTTCTCTAGTTTTATGATACTTTTAGAAACTTTGAATAGGGTACACCTATCCCTCCCTTCAAGATGTTAATTTGTTTTGGAAAATTCTGCTCTTTAGTGAAAAGCTATAAAAAGAAAATATTTTCATTAATTCTAATAGGAATAAGTATAATGCATTTTATACCAACCCAAGATACCCTCTCTTTTCACAGAAAAATATGGCATTTGGTGAATAATGAAAGCAAGCTTAAATAAGTAATAAATAGCATTTGAAAGTAAATAAGCATAGATTATACATAAATTATAAAGTAATAAAGTTTTATCATATTTGCTGAATGAATTAAAGAGTTGATAATGGATGGCTGGTAGAGGAGGAGTGTGAGATGTTCATTCTTTGGAAGGTGCATTCTTCTTTCTGCACCATTTTCTGCATCAATTTTTTTTTAGACTTTTAGGAGCTCATGATTATCTTGGCTAAATGAACTTAACTTGAAGTTATAGCACAGAAAGTTACTGTGTTAGGCCATTTTTGCATTGCTTTAAAGAAATACCTGACACTGGGAAATTTATGAAGAAAAGAGGTTTAATTGGCTCACAGTTCTGCAGGTTGTACAGAAAGCATGGCAGTGGCATCTGCTTGGCTTCTGGGGAGGCCTCAGGGAGCTTTTTCTCATGGTGGAAGGCAGAGGGGGAACAGGCTTCTCACACGGTGAGAAGGGAGCAAGAGAAGGGGGCAGGTGCCACACACTTCTTTTTTTTGAGACGGAGTCTTGCTCTGTTGCCCAGGCTGGAGTGCAGTCGCATGGTCTCAACTTACTGCAACCTCCACCTCTTGGGTTCAAGTGATTCTCGTGCCTCAGCCTCCCAAGTAGCTGGGACTACCAGTGCTTGTGGCCATGCCCAGCTAATTTTTGTCTTTTTAGTGGAGACTGGGTTTTGCTATGTTGGCCAGGCTGGTCTTGAACTCCTGACCTCAAGTGATTTACCCTCCTCAGCCTCCCAAAGTGCTGGGATTACAGTGTGAGCCAACGTGCCTGGCCAGGTGCCACACACTTTTAAAAAACCAATTCTCATGAGAACTCACTATCACAAGGACAGCAATAAGACATTCATGAGAGATCCGCCCCCATGACCCAATCACCTCCCACCAGGCCTCTCTGTCAACGCTGGGATTTACATTTCGGCATGAGATTTGGGCAGGGATAAATGTCCAACTGTATCAGGTACTTTTAGAGTTGTACAAGATGCCACCTCTTCATTCTATATTGGCAATGCAAAACATTTTGGGTCATTTAAACATAGTACACAATGCATATTTTTCCAGATGATATTCTCTGACTAGAAGTTGTGTTGACTAAATTAGTAAGTGTTTTGCCAGAAAGTAATATCAAAACATCACATCTTATAGTATATTTATTTAGTGAATTTTTTTTGTGTGAAAAAGTTATTATTCTGGGGAGAAAAATATGTTACCTGAAAAGTAATAAAATTTGTCTAGAGCCATTTTAAACTAATAAGTTGCTATCTGGTGTAAGTCTTTATTTACCGATCATCTACCCCACGCATGGCTCTATGAGGATAAAGAAAAAGTTTATAATTTAATGAGTAGCTTTCAGCAGGCAGAGTTTTTAGGTAATTCTTAATTATAAAGGGAATTAGCAAGAAGGTAAAAGCCATTTATTAGTGAGATCTCTCTCTCTCCAATAATGCAAAATACTTCCTCAATTGAACAAAATTTGAAAGCATAAGATACATTATTTGGAAATGAGAGAATCTTTTCTCTCTACATTTTTGTTTTTACAAAAAATGTAGGTATATTTTTAAACTATGTGTTTTAATTTTTTAAAATTTACTTTTACTTGGCACCTATATCCTCAAACTATCAAACTACCTTGTGGGGAATCGTAAAGCCACTTTGGCAGATGCATAGGAATATGGATGCATCAGAGGACCACTGTCTAGGCAGGTCAAATCTTTATTTCATATTGAGCTTATATATCTAAGGCACATGTATTTCTTGGCAAAAATCTGAATTTTCTGCTGAAAGACTTGACATAAACAAACATAAGTTCAATGAATTTCAAGGTTTCATTAGGTCTCTATGCCTTAAATATCCATGTATAACTTCTATTGGCATGGTACTTTAAAAGGAAATGTATTTGGTAAATTACTTGTTTCCCCTTTCCAAACTGTAAAGTTGTTATATGGTAGTTTTAATAAACTACTGTGTGACTGTTATTACTGTTTGCTGTTGGACATACCTTGGTCTCAGACAGTAACATGTGCAAATTGAAAATCAACCCAAAAGACTTTCTTATCTGAATATTATAGACAGAGACTTAATTCTATTTCTCTCGGATTATTTTCTTTTTGTTTTGATATTAGATTCAGTTCCCAGTTTAGTCACCCATCTGATGAAGGGGGTTTGTAGGCATCCCTAAATCTGAAAAAGTGGATTAAGATGAACTCAGGGGCATTCTTTACTTTGCTGAAAGTAATTCTTTGTGGCTTACTTCAATTTATTTACTTTTTTCTCCAGAATTACTGTAAAGGTTTTCTATTTCACTCATTACAGCACAGTGTTTTTCACATTTGAATAGACTGCATCAACATGAATTCTTTATAAGGACCTTAAAAACAAACTTTGCCAAGTCCCAGAATACAGAAGTGAATTCACATCCCAGTACTCAGCTGCCTCATGAATAAAGGAGAGCTTGTGCTTGACACTTTGAAGCTGTAGCTGTTAAACCATACAGAATATTTACCTCAATAAATCATTATAAGAAACTAAGGTACAATTATACCCATAGAGAAAAAGAATTCAAAACACTGATTTATGTGTTTCAGTGCCTATTCCCTTTCCCTACCATGTTTTGAATTTTATGTTTGTTTGTCATCTTTGGCTGTTCCTATGTATCTTTAAACTAATGAGTTCTGCTTTTTTTTTTTTTTTTAACATTCCTCATTAAGTTTGTTATTTTTCTTTGACATACAGACATGATTTGCATAGTGTACTAAGTTTTACATTTAAAACTACTATATCTCATTTCTTAAGGCTGAAAGAGAAAATGGAAAAAGTGACTAATTTATTTTAAATAAAACACTGCTTCTTTGCTTAATTTGTGAGCATTCGAACTGAAATTCCATATTAAGGATTTTATTTGGCATTTATTTTGGAGTACTACTGGGAAAGAGTAAACAAATGGCTTGTAACTAGGAAATAGACCACTGCCTTTAAGATCCACTCATTATTGAATGATCTCGCGTATTTAAAGTGATAATAGTATTATGGAAAGGCACATGTACTCACCAGTGTGCTTTTTTTATTCTAAAAGTAAGAACAAAATTCAAAGGTGAAAATAAACCAGTAGCATAGAGAAAGAAATGACAGTGAACATGACAAAGAGTCAATGTGCAGATGGGAGAATTTTTGCCTAGAATAACTTATTAGGGCCAGCCAGATATAGCAGAAAAAAATGGTTTACTAATGGTATGCTATTAAAATAATAAAGTATATTAAAATGGCTAATTTATCACTTTAATGAAAATGTACAATATCTCAAATCCAAAAATCCAAACTCAAACTCCTCTCCCCCTCCAGACCCAACTCTGGAACGCTGGAGTGAACTTCCTCCTACCCCCTATATCTTAGCTTCCTCCACGCAACCCCTCTCTGCCTGTTGTTCTGCATGTTTGTTTTCCACTGCCCTTTTCTAAACATGACCATTACTAGAAGATACCTCACACCTCACACACACACACTGTGTGTGTGTGTGTGTATATATATATATATATGTATGTATGTATCTATATATTTATTTATTTTTAGTGATAGGTTCTCACTCTTTCACCCAGGCTGGAATGTGCAGTGATTCAATCATAGCTCACTACAGCCTTGACCTCCCAGCATTAAGTGATCCTCTAACCTCAGCCTCCTGAGTAACTGGGACCACGGGAATGTGTTACTATACCCATCTAACTAAAAAAACTTTTTTTTTTTTGGTAGAAATGGGGTATCCTTTGTTGTCCAGGCTGATCTCAAACTGGGGGCCTCAAGTGATCCTCCAGCCTCGGCCTCCCAAAGTACTGGGATTACAGGTGTGAGCTGCTTCACCCATTCTCCTTTCATAATATCTTATAGCATAAATGGACACAATAATGAGCCTTGCTAGTCTTACTGATTTAAACATTGGTCAAGATCAGATTTGCACAACCAAATTACAAATTCTCCATTCTGTAAATTTCCCCCTTTCAATTGGAGAGTTGAATCCACTTATAGCTAGTGTAATTACTGATTAGGAGGGACTTACTTCTGCCATTTTGCTATTTGTTTTCTATGTGTCATTTCTTTGTTCACATTTCTCCATTACTACCTTCTTTTGTGTTAATTAGATATGTTCTATTGTACTGTTTTTATTCCTTTCTCATTTCTTTTACTAAAATATATTTTGCTTATTTTCTTAATTATTTTCCTGGAGATTACAATTAACATCTTAGTATATAACAATTTAGTTTGAATTACTACCAACTTAATTTCAATAGAATACAAAACTTTGCTTCTGTATAGCTCCATTCTTGCCTCTGAATGTTGTGATTGTCACAGATTACATCTTTATACATTGTATGCCCATCAACATATTTATTTATTTTTTTCTAGAGGTGGGGTTTTACTCCGTTGCCCAGATTGGAGTGCAGTGGCACTATCTTAGCTCACTGTAACCTTGAACTCCTGGGTTGAAGCCATCCTCCTGCCTCAGCCTCCCACGTAGCTAAGACTACAGGTGCATGCCACTATGCCTAGCTAATTTTTACATTTGTTTTGTAGAGATGAGGTCTTGCTATATTGCCCAGGCTGGTCTTGAATTCCTGACATTAAGTGATCCTCCTGCCTTGACCTTACAAAGTATTGGGATTACAGGTGTGAACTACCACACCCGGTCTAAATGCCTAATTCTTTATGAATATAAGCGGAAGGGATGGAAGACTAGATGATTTCTAGTTCCTTTTTTTTTTCTTTTTTGAGACAGAGTCTTGCTCTGTCGCCCACGTGGGAGTACAATGGCATGATTTTGGCTCATTGTAACCTCCACCTCCCAGGTTCAAGCAATTCTCCTGCCTCAGCCTCCCAAGTAGTTGGGATTACAGGTGCCCACTACCATGCCTGGCTAATTTTTGTATCTTTAGTAGAGATGGGATTTCACCATGTTGGCCAAGCTGGTCTCGAACTCCTGACCTCAGGTGATCTGCGTGCCTCGGCCTCCCAAAGTGTTGGGATTACAGGCGTGAGCCACCACACCTGGCCTGATACCTAGTTTCTTTTAGTTTGCTTCATGACAAATACATAGTTTTTCCTGTTAAATAATGTTTTAAAAAGTTGTCAGGAGTGTATTTGAATATTCTCGCTGGAAAATTATTTAAATTTTCTTTCCCTTTCAAAAAAATTCCCTGTAATTTGGTACCCTAGTTTATCCAGAAGGTAACCTAGTTTATTCAGAAGGTATCCAGAAGGCTGATTACTGAACTATGTTTTATAAAGCCCACCTATAAATTGAGTAGAATTCAGTTTAGATTAATTAATTTATAGAACTAAATTGGGACATTCTATAGGTAAATATAATGCTCTACCCCTTCTTGTTACCTGTGTAATTAGGGAACTTCACTAAGCTTTATTCATTCCACATGTATTTGTTAAATATCTGGCATGTGCTAAGTCCTATGCTAAGAGCCTGCTTTCTGACATCAGTGTGAGCATAACAATACCTATTTTGCAGGATTATTGTGGTGGTGTATATAAAATGTTTACCAAAGTCCCTGATACAAAGATGTTCAATAAATGGTTACGTACTTTAAAAAAATTTTTTTAAATAAAAGGCTGCTATTGTTTGCCTAGCTTGTTGTCACTCTGTTATCCATTTGGTCTTTTGCATTTTTTGCATTGTAATTAACAGAAATATAAGTGGGAGAATAGGGAATTTGTCTTATTTGTTACAATACTTTACACACAGTAGGTTCCATGTATTTCCAGAAGGGAAACTCATTGTAATTCTTGAAACAAAGTGAATTATTTTCAAGGAATGAAATGGAGATCATTTTAGCTGAATTGATTACAATATCTGGATGTAGGCTTTCTGGCAATCCAGAATAAATGAAAATCATAATATTTAATAAAAAGGAAGCATATGTGTTTCTTAAATTTTACAAACTTCTGTCTATCATTCAACTCTAAAAGGAAGTTATTGCATTGTTCTTTATGTAACTAATTCTGAGTTTGATTGACAGTGCCTTTAGCAGCAGATTAGATTTGTTGATTTGACAAAGGAGCTGTTCAAAAGTGAAAGGTTAGATGGAAGTTGTGTTATTGGTAAGATAGGACATTTCACTGAGCTTTATTAATTCATTCTGCAGGTATTTGTTGAATACCTGGGAGTGAGAGAAAAATAGAAAAGTTTAGGTGTATGAATACTATTTGCAAGGTATATTACACAGTGGTACTACTGAGAGAAATACAAATTCTTCTGTGTTGTGACTCACAAGTGATGCTCCATCGGTAAGATTTTAAAACATAAGCTATCAGGTTTAAGCACATTGTAAAAAAAGATGAAATAACAAACACAAAAGCACAAATAAATGTTTATACTTGGCTTGTTTTTGATGAGAGAGGGGAGTAAAAGCCAGGTATATTGTTGTTTTACAGCATTCAGGACAGTGTCATCCCCCTTTACTTTCTATTTCTAATTTATATTATTATGAAATACTTTGACAAACTGAAAAGCAAAAGCTGTCTTTGTAATTTAAAGAAGTCTTTGTATTTAAAAAAATTTTTGGACTAGAACTTGGTACAGAGGTCTCTATCTCGAATGTCTTTTTCATAACAAATATTCAAGAGCCATTTTTTAATTAAATGAAAATTTAAAAGAATGTTTCTGGCAATGGCAAGACATCATACATTCATAAAAATAATGAAATGTTTTCATTGCCAGGTATTCTGATAATCTTACATGAACCAGTTTACAAGTGTAATTTGATCGTTTAGCATCGGTGTATATGGAATAATTGGAGATACCTTCATAGACGTTAGTTCATATTTATAAATTATGTATTTTTTATTTCGTGTATCACACTGATCAGTGTGATTTGATCATGTAGTAAACCATGCTATGCATATACTATGTAACTTATTAAAGTACAAACATATAAGATACATTTTAAATGCTGTAATAAATTCAAATTTCCTACCATTTGTCATTTGACAATAATTGTTTTATTCATTTATTTATTTGCTAAATGTTCAAGGCAAATGTATTCCTTAAAGATATGTGTGGGGAAGAATTTGTATATATACATATGAAGGATTATATATATATGAATAATTATATATATGTATATATATTTTAGGTAGTTTCTTCTTTGACATGGACCATTTCAGTTGGGATATAAAATACAATATTCAGGATTTTTCTTCCCTTGTTCATAAAATATTACAGTACAACGCAGGCTTTCTGAAGGTGCCTGGGACATCAAACACCTTCAGAAGATTTGGGACTCAGGAAAAGAAGGCTGGCCAGTGGGCTTGGAATGGGGAATTTTCCAAATTCTCCATGGCTAAAGGGAATGAGAGGATACTAATGGGAAAAAGTGACTGAATTTCAGAGCTAGCCAGTGTCCTTGGTGCAAGAAGGTCTGGAAATGGAGGGTTCTGATGTTTGTAGGAGTGTTTTCCAGTGGTCTGACTCAGAAAACATGTAGAGTAAATTTAACAATTTACATAGTCACCAAGTTTTCCCTAAGTAGCATTCTCATTACTTGCTGGTACCTGGATGCATGCTGTATTTCATAGAAAGGTTTAAGGAATTCAGAGAAACTACCTGTTGTAAAAAAGACCAGTAGAGGATTAAAAAAATATGTTCTGTAGTAAGTGATTGGAAATTACTTATTTCTATATAGCTTGATATAAGATACCTGAATCTAATCTTTGGGTCCTGAGTAAAATGATCACAATCATTTTTGACAGTGTTTTCCCATTGTCCCAATACTTTTAAGCTATTCAACTTTATATCCTCTCCTTTCAGCTGCCTAAATTGTTGGTATTAAGAATCAGAAGTGTTTACTATTCTGTGCTAAATTAGTCCAAGTGATTTCCATCCAGAGATACAGAAATAAAAATTTGTTAACTCTATTTCCAAAATTGTACTTCTTTGTGAACTGCATTGATATTAGGGTGGTATCAGAATTCTATGGTATTGTGATACACATGCTTCTCTGAATATCTCAATCATAAAGAACAGGAGGAGTGCCAATTCTTCTTCTTCCCACATGTGTTATTTCATCTTCATTCTCTAAATGCAGAGTATACTATTGAAAATATCTATAAATTTGCATATCTTTTTTTTTTTTTTTTTTGAGATGGAGTCTTTCTCTGTCACCCAGATTGGAGTGCAGTGGCACAATCTTGGCTCACTGCAAGCTCTACCTTCTGGGTTCATGCCATTCTCCTGCCTCAGCCTCTCAAGTAGCTGGGACTACAGGCGCCCACCACCACGCCTGGCTAATTTTTTGTATTTTTAGTGGAGATGGGGTTTCACTATGTTAGCCAGGATGGTCTCGATCTCCTGACCTCATGATCCACCTGCCTCAGCCTTCGAAAGTGCTGGGATTACAGGCGTGAGTTGCATATCCTTTTAATAGCAGCACTCTGAGGGGTGGAATTAGGAGGTGAAGGAAAGAAATGAGAAATTTTTATTTTATACTTCATATTCTTCCATGTTGGTTTTCTATTTAAACCATGAACATATGTCAATTCTAAAAACTTGTCACTTCTTTTTTATCCATGATTAAATAAGCGTAATAGTAACAATAGTTACTGCTTATTAAGTACTTTTTCTCTACCAGTTCCTCAGCATAATTTTTATTTAATATTCACAAAAATCCTGTAAGATAAGAATAAAAGTTCCCATTTTACCTAGGAAACGGATTCAGAGTGTTGATAAAACATATCTATGGGCATACTAATACTAAGTGGCAGAGCAAATAACTAAATCCAGGTTTCTCTGAGTCCATGCTTTTTATGTCTACACTACAAAGGCGTTGTTCACCCTAATTCCTTTGGATGGCAAGAAATCTGTTCGTATGAATGGTAATGATTGTAGTCCTCCAAGAATCTTTTAATAATTAAGAAGACCAACTATTGACAATAAAGTAGTAAGTGTAACTAAGAGGCAAAAGAAAATTCCATGGACTGTTCTATCATGGGAAAAAGTCAGTTATTTGATTGTCAGATATTTTTGAATGTTGCATTGTATGTATTTTTTTAAACTAGGACCTAGGGATTGATACCACATACCTTATGGTCCTAGAAGGAAACAATTCAACTCAGAGGAAAGGATTTTAATGAAGAGGAACTACCTTCAAAGAGAGCAGGGTTAAGAAAACCAAAGGGAGCAGGATTAAGAAAACCAAGAAATGCTGGGGCACCCAGAGACCAGCAATAGCAGGAAGCCATTATCATCCTCAGGCCTGAAGGGATAAGAGGGCTGAAATAGTGTTATTGGAGTCTAGACCCCTAGAAGAGGGCCTGGTGGGCAGGAGTCATAGTTGTTCAGGTATTCTAACAGTACTGGAACTGAGACCCTAAAGTAGAGTGGCAGTGGAGAAGAAATACTCTGACTGTCTTTTACTGGTCTCCTGCATGTGCTTCCCATTGACCAAATCCAAACAGAAGCTGGACCAGGAGACCAGATGATGCAGTCCATGGGGTCAGCCTCCCAGGGCTCTAAGTGGAGAGTGAGTCTGGGGACGGGGCAAAGCAAATGGAGAATAACCAGTCCTGATGAACATTTCAGCTCCTTTCCCTTCTCTCCAGTCCAGGTGTGCTGGCTGTTATCAATGCTTTGTTCTTGTTTCCATCTGTCACAAATGCCTTTCCATGTGCTGTACCTTTTTCTTGGATACTTCTTCCCTATCCTCCCATTTTACCTATTAGTGTTTGTATATGTTTCAGATTTTAATTCAAAATTTGCTTCCTTAGGGGAGCTTTTCCTGATTTCTCTGACCAGACCAAATCTTTTAAAAAGTAAGTTATTTTAGCCAAGAGTACTGTTTCTTTGTATCATGTATCATAGTAGCAATTTATACGTGCTGTATTTCTGATTACTTACATTATTTGCATGTGTCTGATTATTTAACAAATGGCTTCCCACACACTAGATCAAAAGCTCCATGAAGGAACTGAGCCTGTTTTTGCTCACTATTATAATTCTAGTGTCCACATGTTTACACTCAGTGGGTACTTAATAAATATTTGCTGAAAGGACAAATGAAAATAAAAGATAAATAGCAGCCTCCAAAGGATTTGCATTCTGTGTGACAAAGATAATATGTGCATGAATAAATAATACAAGAGCAATTATAGGACAGCAATTATAGCTGTTAAAGCAGGATCTAACAATTTCCAAGAATGTTCTGTGATATAAGTATTTGTGTGTATCTTATGGTCAAGTCTCTTGCTTGCAGTCAGACACAAAATGTATCATACAACAGTGTGTCTAACACACTATCTAGTATAGTGTAACTTGTACATAATGGGCATTCATTAAATATTTAATGCATATAGACAAATTATAAACTGTATATTAGACTTCAAAATGAATATAAATAGGAATCTTCAGAGCAGAATCACTTGTTTAAAAACACAGCCTCCACTCCAGAGATAGCAATTTCAGTAGAACTTGAGTAGAGCAAGCCTGAAAATTTGCATTCTAAATAAGCACCCCAAGTAATTCTGACACAAGTGATGTTGAGAAATATGACCGTAAGTTTCTTGGTGGCAGCATGATGTTCTGGTTAAACATAGGGTTGGGAGTCAGGGATTCTTGGGTTTGAATCTTTGTTCCCTGCTAACTAGCTATTATTTAAACCTCTAGCTGAGTTTTTTTGGCTATAAAGTGGGCTATAGTAATATCCAATTCCTAAGACTATTGTGGAGACAAAAAATAAAGGAGAAAATATATGCCAAACATTTACGATAATGCCTGTTATATAAATCTTCAGTAAATGGCAGAATTAGTTTTCGATTGTCAACATTTAACCCAGTGCATAGAACATACAGGCATACCTTATTTTCTTGTGCTTTGCAGATATTGCATCTTTTGCAAATTGAAGGTTTATGGCAACCCAGTATCCAGCAAGTCTGTCAGTGCCATTTTTCCAACAATATATTCTCACTTCATATCTCTGTGTCACATTTAGATAATTCTTGCAACATTTCAACCTTTTTCATTATTATTGTATCTGTTACAGTGATCTGTGGTCAGGGGATTTTTGATGTTACTATTGTAATTGTTTTGGAGTGCCACAAACCTCTCCTGTAAATGACGGTGAACCTAATTGATAAGAGTTGTGTGTTCTAACTGCTCTACCGGCCAGCCATTTGCCTGTCTCTCTCCCTCTCCTCAGGCCTCTCTATTCCCTGAAACACAGCAGTAGTGAAATTAGGCCAATTAATAAACCTACAGTTGCCTCTCAATATTCAAGTGAAAGGAAGACTTGTCTCTCACTTTCAATCAAAAGCTATAAATGATTAAATTTAGGGAAGAAGGCATGTTGAAAGCTGAGATAGGCTGAAAGCTAGGCCTCTTACACCAGTTAGCCAAGTTGTGAATGCAAAGGGAAAGTTCTTGAAGGAAATTCAAAGTGCTATGCCAATCTGAACACAAGAATGATAGGAAACCAAAACAGCCTTATTGCTGATAAAGAGAAAGTTTTAGTGGTCCAGATGGAAGATCAGACCAGTCACAACATTCCCTTAAGTCAAAGCCTAATCCAGAGCAAGATTCCAACTCTCCCAGTTCTAGGAAGGCAGAGAGAGGTGAAGAAACTGCAGAAGAAAAGTCTGAAGCTAGGAGAGGTTGGTTCATGAGGTTTAAGAAAACTAGCGGTCTCTACAACATAAAAGTGCAAGTGCTGATGAAAAAACTGCAGCAAGTTACCCAGAAGATCTAGCTAAGATCATTGATTAAGGTGACTACACTAACTACAGATTTTCACTGTAGATGAAATAGCCTTATATTGGAAGAAGATGCCATTGAGGACTTTGATAGCTAGAGAGGAGAAGTTAATGCCTGGCTTCAACACTTTGAAGGACAGTCTGATTCTCTTGTTAGTGGCTAATGTGGCTGGTGTCTTTAAGTTGAAGCCAGTGCTCATTTACCTTTTTGGAAATCTTAGGGCCCTTAAAAATTATGCTAAATCTACGCTGCCTGTGCTCTATAAACGGAATGACAAAGCCTGGATGACAGCACATTAGTTTATTGTGTAGTTTACTGAATATTTATTTAAGCCCACTGTTGAGAACTACGGCTCAGAAAAAAATTCCTTTCAAGAGAGTGCTCATTGACAATGCACCTGGTTATCCAAGAGCTCTGATGGAGATGTTCATGGAGATTAATGTTTTCATGCCTGCTAACACAACATACATTCTGTAGCCCATGGACCAAGGAGTAATTTCAACTTTCAAGTCAGTATTTCAGAAATACATTTCATAAAGCTATAGCTGCCATACATAGTGATCCTTTAATGGATGTGAGCAAAGTAAATAGAAAATCTTTTTTTTTTTTTTTTTTTATGGAGGCTCACTCTGTCGCCCAGGCTGGAGTGCAGTGAAGTGATCTTGGTTCACTGCAACATCTGCTTCCTGGGTTCAAGCGGTTCTCCTGCCTCAGCCTCCTGAGTAGCTGGGACTACAGGCACATGCCACCACGCCTAATTAATTTTTGTATTTTTAGTAGAGACGGGGTTTCTCCATGCTGGCCAGGCTGGTCTGAAACTCCCGAACTCAGGTGATCCACCCACCTCGGCCTCCCCAAGTGCTGGGATTACAGGCATGAGCCACTGCACCTGGCCCAATAAAAAACCTTTTAGGAAGGACTCACCATTTTAGATGTCATTAAGAACATTTTGATTCATGGAAGGAGATCAAAATATCAACATTAACAGGAGCTTGAAAGAAGTTGATTCCAACCCTCATGGATGACTTTGAGGGGCTCAAGACTTCAATGGAGGAAGTAACTGCAGATGTGGAAGCAGCAAGAGAAGTAGAATTAGAAGTAGAATCAGAAGTGGAGCCTGAAAATGTGACTGAATTGTTACGATCTCACAATACACCTTGAACCAGTGAGGAATTGCATTTTATGGATGAGCAAAGAAAGTGATTTCTTGAGATAGAATCTACAGCTGGTGAAGATGCTATGAACACTGTTGAAATGACAATGAAGGATTTAGGATATTTCATAAACTTAGTAAAGCAGCAGCAGGGTTTGAAAGCGTTGACTCTAACTTTGAAAGACGTTCTTCTGGGGGTAAAATGCTATCAAATAGCATCACTTGCTACAAAGAAATCTTTCATGAAAGGAGAGTCAATCAATGTGGCAAACTTCACTGTTGTCTTATTTTGAGAAATTTCCACAGCCACCTCAGCCTTCAGCAAGTATCACCCTGATCAGTCAGCAGCCATCAACATCAAGGCAAGAACTTCTGCTAGCAAAAAGATTATGTCTCACTGGAGGTTCAGATAATTATTTGCATTTTTCAGCAATAAAGTATTTTAAATTAAGGTACATATATTGTTTTTAAGACATAATGCTATCACACTTAATAGACTACCATATAATACAAACAAAACTTTTATATGCATTCAGAAACAAAAAGCAAAAAAAATTCATGTGACTCACTTCTTTTTGTGACATTCGCTTTATTGCAATGATCTGGAACTGAACTTGAAATATCTCTGAAGGTGTGCCTAAAATTGATGTTCAGTGAGTGTTTGATAAATGAATATAGTTATAAGATTTTGAAATTTATAGCTAGAAGATAATTTGAAATTATATAATCCAGTGTCTTTATTTTACATATCAGGAAATTCAAGCTCAGAGAGGCTAGATGACACATTCAAGGTTATATATCTAATGACTTAATTAGCAGAAGAACTGAGACCGGAACTTAAGGGTGAAAAGGAAAATCCTGTCGTTACCATTTGTTGAACTGTTTGTGGTTAGAGTTACATTTAGATTTTAAATAGGTAGACTGAGATAAATTTCTGTTTATAATCAATAACGCCTTTCAAAATGTTCATTTCTTAAACATTAAAACAACAAATAGGAAACTACTAAGTAAAATAAAACTAAATGACTTTGTAGTTTTTGGATTCTGTTTGTTTGTTTGTTTATTTATTTGTTGGGATGAAGTCTTACTCACTCTGTCACCCAGGCTAGAGTGCAGTGGCATGTTCTTGGCTCACTCACTGCAACCTTCCCAGGTTCAAGCAATTCTCCTGCCTCAGCCTCTCAAGCAGCTGGCTAATTTTTGCTTTTTTTTTTTTTTTTATTGGTAGAGATGGGGTCTCACCATGTTGGCCAGGCTGGTCTCAAATTCCTGACCCCAACCGATCTGCCTGCCTAGGTCTCCCAAAGAATGGAGTAGAGGCCTGAGCCACCATGCCTGGCCAGATTCTGTTTATTTCTAAATATCACAACAAAGACCGCAGTGTTTCCTGAATAGAATTAAAATATCACATGTGTTCTTAGAACAGTAGAAACACAAACTCCTTGAAGGGGCTAAATTGGTCTCTTGCCATCAGGCAGTAATGGTAGTCTGATATTTCCTGTGTTTCTGTGAATCTGTTACTTATCCCATAGGTAGATTAAAATGAAATTAAAATGCATAGTGTTTTATTTTGGGTTTGAAAATACTGTTTTTGATTTTCATTTACTCCACTAATTTTTCTGTATTTTATTCTACTACATTATGCTTACATTTTAGTTTTGATTAACTTCTCTATTAGGCTTCTGAGATTACTAGGTCTTAAGATTTAATGAAAAATTTGCTTATTTTGTGTTGGATAAAATTTTATTTTTCATTTTATAAAATGCAGAATTCACCTTTGTGCAATATATCTAAGTACAGCAGTGTATGGGAGCTATGGAAATAATATCTATTGATGAAAATCTTCTTTTTATTCCTGATGCAATCCTCAGAGATCTTTTTCCTTTGGTGAATTACATATAGAGAACTGACTTCTTTCTGGGGAACTATAGTCATCCCTTGGTATCCATGGGAGATTGATTCCAATACTTCCTGTGAATACCAAAATCCACGTATGCTCAAGCCCCTTTTATAAAATGGTGTAATATTTGCATATAACCTATGCACATCCTCCCATGAATTTAACATTGTCTCTAAATTACTTACAATGCATAATACAATGTAAATGCTATGTATATAGTTGTTACACTGTTTGTTTAGGGAATAATGAGAAGGAAAAAAGTCTGTACTTGTTCAGTACAGATACAACCATTCTTTTTTTTCCCCAAATATTTTTGATCTTTTGTTGGTTGAGTGCACGGATGCAGAACCTATGGATGTAGAGGACTAACTGTGAGTTATTTTAGAGTGGTAGATGAACTTTGGTAGATGCTGTATTTGGTATGTTTGTCCATCCATTTTCCCTACTACTTGCCAGTTACATAAGACAGCATGAGTAATAAGACTTCTGACATTTTAAATGCAGAAATATTACATAAATACTATTATGTAAAGATTTAAAATTTTCTTGTAAATAGTACCTCTGTACTTTTCTGAGGTTAGGAATTACCCTTTATTTATTTATTTTTATAGAGACAGGGTCTTACTCTGTTACCCAGGCTAGAGTGCAGAGGCACTGTCATAGCTCGCTGTAGCCTCAAACTCCTAGGCTCAAGCGATCCTCCTGTCTTAGCCTCCTGAATAGCTGGGACTACAGGTATGCACTACCACACCCGGCTAATTTGATTTTGTAGTGACGCCATCTCTCTGTGTTGCCCAGGCTTGTCCTGAATTCCTGGCCTCAAGTCATCCTTCTGTCATGGCCTCACAAATTGTTGGGACTACAGATGTGAGCTACCATGCTTGGCTCTGGAAGTACCTTACTTTTAAAGGATTGGCATGCGTTTTATTTCTCCTACAGTACAAAAATCATGGCCTTAAATATTAAAACCTTTTTTCTTAAGTTTGACAATACTGATTAGAAAGAGACTGTTAGGGATAGATTAATGGTTTTCATAGGCAGGACTCATCTGCTGTGTTAGGTAGAAGTCATAAATATATTCATGTTGAAAACAAGTTAGATACTTGGTTTGGGAAGAAATGAAGAGTTGTGCTTAGCTAGGAGAATTAATTATTTCTCTAGCATAGAATGTTACATGAATTTATTTTTTAGGACCTCAAAAGTATCTTTAAATAAATATTGAAATTGATGCCATGAACTGAATCATACTTGAGTTGGAGGAAAAATGACAGGTATCTGTGAGTGAATTATTAGTGTTTTCCTCATTATATGTGGATAATACTTCTGCTGTACTATCAGAATATGGACTTTGAAAGCTTTTGACTCCTTAATGATGAGGAGGTTTACAAATACACTTATATTTGTTCATATGATTTAATATTGGGAACCATGACATTTACATCTAGGAGTATAATTTTAGAATAAAATTTACTTTTATTATGTTGAAAATTGTGACAAAGAACATATAGTTTACTCTGGTCTTAAGGAACTATTTAAATATAAAAAGAGATGGGATTACATAGATTACATGAAAAGTTAAAGCTTCTATACATTAAAAATTCCTAAAATTGAAAGATGAATTTCAAATTGGGATAAAATATTTACAACTGATATGACAGAGAATTAGGATCCTCATTTTAAAAATAATATTAATGGAAAAACTGGATAGAAAACATCACTAGAAGAATCACACACACAAATATATATAGTGAATAAACATGAAAATTAGTCAAATAATTACAATTAAATAAAAGGTAAATCAAATCACTATCAAAGATAAATAATACTGGAAATACTATTTGTTGAGTCTCAATTTTTTTAGTGACAATAATGCTGTTCAGAGTATGGTAAGATGGAGATACTTCCAGAACTACTAATGGGACTGGGAATTGACACAACATCTAGGGAAAGCAGTTTATTCTTATTCTTATTATTTACAATTTGACCTAGTTCAACCTCACTTCTAGGAATAGGGCTTAAAATAGCAACCAGAAATAACAAAAGATTTGTGTACAAGTATACCCATCACATCATTAATGGAAATGGAAAATGAAAAGTGGAAAATGCTCTAAATGCCCAACAGTAAGAGAATAATTATGAGAACGAATCATATGAAAGTGCCAGTATTTGACTGTTATTAACTTTTAAAACATCAATTTCATATGATTCAGTGTAATGCATAATATTGTGGCTTATGATGGAATTTTATGCAGATATAAAATTGTGTTAATAAACAATCTCTAATAAAATGAAAAATGCTCACTATATCCTATGAAGGTAGGACACAAAACTTTATAAATAGAACAATATTGATTTTATAGAAGAAAAAGCAATGTGTGTGTATGTATATGTCTATATGTAATGATATGAAAAATATATTATTCACCAAAACACCTTTTGAGGAGAACTCTTATTTATTTGGAGAAAATCCTTAATAAACTGCTTGGAGTGATTTTTCAGACTCCAGGCTGGATATTCAAGTTCAAAAGTTGGTAAACTGTCTTCTAAATAGAGAGTTTTTTGTTTAGTGTGTATATAAGTTTGGATATGGGACCTAGAGAAGACCTCTACAGGGAGAGACAAATGAAAGCAAAGGCAGAAAGGAAGAGCTTCTTAGGAGGTTGGGGCAGGCTGCATTGAGGAGACGTTTGGGAGAATAAAAATGTCTAAGGGGGATTCGAAATTTGTTAGCTGTGGAGAAAGCTCACTAAAAAATTCAATGGGCCAGGTGCAGTGGTTCACACCTGTAATCCCAGCACTTTGGAAGGCCGAGGCGGGTGGATCACCAGCCTGCCCTACATGGCGAAAGCCTGTCTCTACTAAAAGTACAAAAATTGGTTGGGCATGGTGGTGCATTCCTGTAGTCCCAGCTACTGGGGGCTGAGGCAGAAGAATCCCTTGAACTGGGAGACAGAGGTTGCAGTGAGTTGAGATCACGCCACTGCACTTCAGCCTGTGCAATAGAGCAAGACTGTCTCAGAAAGTGCGCGCGCACACACATACACACATACACACACACAAATCAAAACTTCAGTGAAGTCTAACTGATTATTACTAAAGCTTTTTTCTTTTTCTTTTAAAGAGAGACAGACAATCTGAACAGAGAGGTAAGTGGAGAGGTATTTTCTAGGACTTCAGAGCCAGCTAATGAGGGAGTAGATGCATCTGGTTTACAAATACATAGAAAAACCAGAGAGATGTAATCTAAAATGTTAATGATTATTATCTTGAGTGATGGTGTTTTGCTTTGTTTTTCCCTTCCTTTTTTTTTGAGTCAGGGTTTTACTGTTATTGCCTAGACTGGAATACAGTCGTGCGATCTTGGTTCACTGCAACCTCTATCTCCTGGGCTCACGTGATTCTCCTGCCTCAGCCTCCCGAATAGCTGGGACTACAGGCATGTGCCACTGCATCTGGCTAATTTTTGTATTTTTTGTAGAGATGGGGTTTTGCCATGTTTCCCAGGCTGGTCTTGAACTCCCAAGCCCGAGTAATCCACCTGCCTCGGCCTCCCAAAGTGCTGGGATTACAGGCCTGAGTCACTACGCCCAGCCAGTTTTTTTCCTGCTTTACACTTCTGTTTTATTCTTTAAATGTATTACTTTTGTAATCATGAAGTTAGGTAAAAGTCTCAGAAGAAAAAAATCTTTCTCTTTGATGCTTTGATTTGGTTGCCTCTTTCCACTATAAGTGAATTCTCATTAATGGACACATCATTCTAATATTCCTTAATTTGATTGTCTTTGTAAATGGTTTAAAACAAACATGACAGTGTCCCCAGTTTCTCCCTTGCCTTCTACGTTTGCCACTTTTTCTTTATTTTGGCTAGCTTCCTCTGGTGCCTTATGAACTTTGATTATCTAATACATTAGGTAGCTTGCAGAAACAATTCTCAGACAATACTGTTCTGATGGTTATCAGGATTGTGCCAACTAACCCCAAGGAGGGGCATGATAACAGGAATGATCCTCAATTCTGAGTTTCAGTTAAAGTAAAAAAGAAACGAAGAACAAAAAAAACTGCTGCCTAAGTCAAAACTGCAAGAACTCATAGTTTCCGCTATCCTGTAGACATTCTGATCCTGCTTCCACTGGGGAGTTACCTAATCTTCAGATGCTTCCTAATGCACATTAGCTGAATAAAGCCTTTGCCCTCTATTTGAATCACTTACAGATTTTTTGACTTTGTAAAAGTAATTCCTTACTAAAGCCTAACAATAATCAAGGTGTTATTATGTATCATTTATGGTGGCAGGTATTTGACATATAACAACCAGTTTAATACTTGCAGCCCACAAATTATTATTCCCACTTTACAAATGATGTAATAGAGTTTAAGTAACTTGTCCCAGGTAACCCAACTGGGAAATGGTCAGCAATGCCAATTCTTTGACACTCCAAACACAGAATGTTTCCCTGCATCGCATGAAAAACCAAGGAATTAGGTCATGTAATGAGATTTTTTAAAAAGTATAATTTTCAAAATGTGTAGTGGAGTACTATTTTGAAATGTTATAGGAAGTTTCCCTTTTTGACAATTCTGTTTTACCTTGCTTCTATCCCTTATACTATTAAAACTGGATTCGGAGACAGATTTTTTTGTTTCCACAAAGGGGAAACAGAAAAGAACTAAGCAAGAATAAAGAGTCAACATCTTGGCTTTGAATTCTAAAATTGGCTCTATAAAACTGATGAAATAGATAATAGTCTGGAGAGAGAACAGAATTTTAAGCTTTATGGGCTAAGATCCCTGGTGATTCAGATCCTTTAGTTTATGTCATAAGCCACAGAGAGAGGAATGATGTATCTCTTAGCACACTCAGAGAAGATAAAAACACTTCATGGATGGAAAAAATCGTGGGACAAGGCTGGGTGCGGTGGCTCATGCCTTGACTCAGGCCAAGGTGGGCAGATCACTTGAGGCCAGGAGTTTGAGAACAACCTGGCCAACATGGCAAAACCCTTCCTATATTAAAAATATAAAAGTTGGCTGGGAGTGGTGGCGCACGTTTGTAATCCCAGCTACTCGGGAGGCTGAGGCATGAGAATTGTTTGAACCCAAGAGGCAGAGGTTGCAGTGAGCTGAGATTGCACTGCTGCACTTTAGCCTGGGTGACAGAGTGAGACTCTTTCAAAAAAAAAAAAAAAAAACAAAAAACAAAAAAACAAAAAAACCCAGAAAAAACCCAACAGCCATGGGACATTTACAAAAATTGATTATAACATTGGTGACAAAATCTTAAATTTCAGAGATGCACAGTCTCTGATAAAACTCATTAAATGTAGAAATAAACAAATGATGACCTCTCTAAAATTTTAACGATTTAGAAAGTAAGCAATCTTCTTAATTGGAAAACAAAACAAATAAATATAAATTATCTAGAAAGTAATTAAAAGAAAAGCATTCTATACCAAAACCTATTGAACTCAGTTAAGGCTATTTACACAGTAAACTTTTTAAATATTTAAATTTAGGTGGACATTTATTTATTTATTCAGTGAATGCCAAGCATGCTGCTAGGACTACTAAAATCAAGACATTAGTGTCTGGTTCTTTTGCTTTCAGCCAAGATGGACTAGTAGACATAGGGTCTACCTTCTTGCCTAAATACATGGAGGAAAAAATCAAATATACAAAACAGTGGTTTTCAAGCCATTGGACATCAGGCAATAATAGTGATCCTTGAAATTCCAGAAATAAATAAGATGAGCCCTACAGTTGCTCCAGCTTACAACCTTGAGAGAGTTTTCAGGCTATGGCACAAGGAAGAGGGACCCAGAGTTGAACACATTACATTTGGAGTCCAGGGAGGTCAGTGTGGCTAGAGCTTCAGGTCGGAGTGTCAGGAAAGAGCTAATTTAAAGTACTTTAAAATTCTTTCTAGACAACTCCAGAGATCTGCAGAGGGTACCCCATGAGTCTTCAGTTGTGTAGTGATCCTTACAGGTGTGTGAGGAAACTATTCTCATCCGGGGAAAGAATAGCCGTAAAGGATTAGAAGAAATAATAATCAATGACTAAACAGGTTTAGTTTCAATTTTTACCAGCTAGAGTAGAAAAATCTCATAATTAATAAGGGCATATGGTAGAAAACTCAGAAGGGGTTGGCCTCAGTAAGGAGGCAAAATTAGACTATATATTGCTAGACTGGATACTGTTCTAGTTCTGTGTAATAGAGCTTAAAAGCAAGACCCAAAAGGATCAAACTGTTTTCAAGTAACTTAACTTTTTCTTAGAACACAGTTCAAGCATATTCATAGGAATACAAAAACATCCAACACCCATCAAGGTAAAATTTACAATGTCTGGCATTTAATAACAATTTAATGGCAATCCAAAACAGCAGGAAAATACAACCTAATAGGAAGAAAACAATCAATCAATTGAAACTTACCCAAAAATAACATTAAAAAGTATTAATAGTTATTATGATAGTATTCTATATGTTCAAAAAGCTAGAGGAAAGACTATACAAAGAAATGGAAGATATAAAAAAAGATACAAATCAAACCATTAGAGGTGAAAACTACAATGAGATTTCAAAAAGTCCACTGGATGGGATGAACAGTATATTAGATATTACAGAAGAAGAGATTAAATATCTTGATAATGTAACAGTAGAAACTCAACGAAATGAAACACGCAGCGAAGAATGACCAGAAAGAAATGAACAGAGAATCAGTGAGCTGTGGGACTAATTCAATTAGCCTAGCATATGTGTAATAGGAATCTCTGAAAGGGAGGAGTAGGGAAAGAAAAATATTTGAGTAAATAATGGCCGATAGTTTTTCAGATTTGTTAAAAATCATAAGCTCCAAGCATAAGAAACTCATTATAATAAAAAATTATTAAAGCCAACCCAGGCAGAATGGCTTATCAGAGTGGCTGTAGTCCCAACACTTTGGGAGACTGTGGTGGGTGGATTGCTTGAGCCCAGGAGTTCGAGACCAGCCTAGGCAACATAGTGAGACCTCATCTCTACAAAAAATAAACAAAATTAGCCAGGCATGGTGGTGTGCACCTGTGTTCCCAGCTACTCGGGAGGCTGAGGTGGGAGCATTGTTTGAGTTTGGGAGTTCGAGGCTGCAGTGAGCCAAGATCATGCCACTTGCACTCCAGCCTGGATGACAGAGTGAGACCCTGTATCAAAAAAAGTATTAAAGCCAGTGATAAAGGGGAAAACTTAAATAATGAGGAAAAAAGACATTATTTATAGAGAAACAAAGATAAAAATAATAATTTCACATTGGAAGTAATGCAAGTGAAAAGATAGTGGCACAATAACTTTAAAGCACTGTAGGGGCTGGGTATGGTAGCTCATGCCTGTTATACCAGCACTTTAGGAGGCTGAGGTGGGAGGATTACTTGAGGACAGGAGTTTGAGACCATCTTGGGCAGTAAAGCAAGAACTGGACTCTAAAAAAGTATAAATAAATAAAGCAGGGTGGGAATACAACTGTCAACCTATAAATCTATTGCCAGCAAAAATATTCTTCGAAAATCAAGGTAAGATAAAGACATTTTTATGGACATAAAAGCTAAAGATTCAGGCTGGGCATGGTGGCACACACCTGCAGTCCCAGCACTTTGGGAGCCCGAGGCGGGTGGATCACCTGAGGTCAGGAGTTTGAGAACAGCCTGGCCAACATGGTGAAACCCTGTCTCAACTAAAGATGCAAAAATTAGTTAGGGAGGTGTTTGGTCATGGGGGCAGATCCTTGATGGTTTGATGCCATTCTCATGGTAGTGAATGAGTTCTCATAGATCTGATTGTTTAAAGTGTGTGGCACCTCCTTCCACCCACTCTCTCTCTTGCTCCTGTTCTCACCATGTGAGATGCCAGCTCTTGCTTCACCTTCTGCCATGAGTAAAAGCTCCCTGAGGCCTCCCTAGAAGCTAAGCAGATGCTAGCATCATTTTTCCTGTACAGCCTGCAGAAATGTGAGCCAAGTAAACCTCTTTTCTTAATAAATTACTCAGTCTCAAGTATTCCTTTTTGTGTTTTTTTGACACAGAGTCTTGTTCTGTTGCCCAGGCTGTAGTGCAGTAGCACGATCTTGGCTCACTGCAACCTCTGCCTCCCAGGTTCAAGTGATTCTTGTGCCTCAGCCTCCCAAGTAGCTGGGATTACAGGCATGTGCCACCACATCTGGCTAATTTTTTAGGGGGACAGAGTTTCACTCTGTCACCCAGGCTGGAGTGCACTGGTGCAATCTTGACTCACTGCAACTTCTGCCTTCTGGGTTCATGCGATTCTCCTGCCTCAGCCTCCCAAGTAGTTGAGATTACAGGTGCCTGCCACCAATTCTCAGCTATTCTTTATAGCAATGCAATAATAGCCTAACACAGAAAATTGATACTGAGGAGTGAGACTTTGCTATAAAGCTACCTGAAAATGTGGAAGCAACTCTGGAATTTGGTAATGAGCAGAGATTGGAAAAGTTTTGAGGGACAGAAGACAGGAAAATGAGGGAAAGTTTATAACTTCTTAGAGACCAGTAAATTGTTGTGGCCAAAATGCTGATAATGATATGGACAGTGAAGGCTAGGCTGCTGAGGTCTCAGATTGAAATGAGGAACTTGTTAGGAACTGGAGCAAAGTTCACTCTTGATATACCTTATCAAAGAACTTTGCTGTATTGTGTATTGTGTCCATGCCCTAGAGATCTGTGGAAGTTTGAGCTTGAGAGTAATGACATAGGGGTATCTGGCAGAAGAAATTTCTAAGCAGCAGTATGTTCAAGATGTGGCCTACTTTCAGATACAGGAGCAAAGAAATGACTTAAAGGTGGAATTTATATTTAAAAGGGAAACCAAGTGTAAAGATTTCGAATATTTGCAGCCTAGCCATGTCACAAAGAAAGAAAAAGATTTTTTGGGAAGAGGGATTCAACCATTTGCTAGAGATATTTGCATAACTAAAAGGGAACTATGTGCTAATAGCCAAGACAACTGGGAAAAGGCCTTGAAGGCATTTCAGAGACCTTTGTGGCAACCCCTTCCATCACAGACCCAGAGGTCTAGAAGGCAAGAATGCTTTTATGGGCCAGGCACATGACCCCACTGCCCTGTGCAGCCTTGGGACACAACCTTCCACATCTTGGCTGCTGCAGCTCTAGCTGGGGCCCAAAGGGGCCCAGGTGCAGCTTGACCTGCCACCTTGGAGAATGCAAGCTGTAGGTCTTGGTGGTTTTCACATGGTGTTAAGCCTGCCAGCACACAGAGTGCAAGAGCGAAGGCTTGGCAGCCTCTACCAAGATTTCAGAGAATGTATGAGAAAGCCTAGGTGCCCAGACAGAAACCTACTGCAGGGTACAACAGTACAGAGGAGAAATGCGGGGTTGGAATCCCAACACAGAGTCCCTACTGGGGCATTGCCTAGCGGAGTTGTGAGAAGGAGGCCACTACCCTACAGACCCAAGAATGACAGATTCACTGACAGCTTGCACCTTTTTCCCAGAAAAGCCATAGGCACTTAGTTCTAGTCCGTGAGAGCAGCTGTGGGGGCTGCATCCTGCAAAGCCACAGGGGTGGAGCTGTCCAAGACCTTGGGAGCCCACCTCTTGCACTAGTGTGCCAGATGTGGGACATGGAGTCACAGGAAATTATTTTGGAGCTTTAAGGTTTAATGAATGCTCTGCTGGTTTTTTCAAACTTTAATGGGGCCTGTAACCCGTTTCTTTTGGCCAGTTTCTTCCTTTTGGAACAGAAGTGTTTACTCTGTGCCAATACTCCCATTGTATCTTAGTAGTAAATAGCTTGTATTTTGGTTTACAGGCTCATCGTTAGAAAGTGCTTGCTTTGTCTTAGATGAGACTTTGGATTTGGACTTGGGACTTGGAACTTTTGAATTAATGCTGGAGAGTTAACACTTTGGGGGACTGATGGGAAAAAAATACATGATTGTATCTTTTTTTAATTAAAAAAAATTTTTTTTGCAGTGTGAGAAGAACATGAGCTTTGAGAGGCTAGGAATGCAATGATATAGTTTGAATATATGTCACCACCAAATCCCATGTTGAATTGTAATTCCCAAAGTTGAAGGTGGGGCCTGGTGGGATGTGTTTGGGTCATGGGGGCAGATCCCTCATGGCTTGGTGCTGTCCTCGTGGTAATGATTGAGTACTCATTAGATCTGGTTGTTTAAAAGTGTGTGGCACCTTACCCAACTCTTGCTCCCATTCTCGCTATGTGAGATGTCTGGTACCGCTTCACCTGCCATAAGTAAAAAAGCTCTTGAGGCCTCCCCAGAAGATGAGCAGATGCTGGCACCATGATTTCTGTGCAGCCTGCAGAACTGTGAGACAAGTAAACCACTTTTCATTAGAAATTACACAGTTTCAGATATTTCTTTTCTTTTTTTTTCCCGAAGAGAAAGGCCTTTCTTTTTATTTATTTTTAAATTATACTTTAAGTTCTAGGGCACATGTGCAGAACATGCAGGTTTGCTACATAGGCATACATGTGCCATGTTGGTTTGCTGCACCTATCAACTCATCATTTACATTAAGTATTTCTCCTAATGCTATCCCTCCCCCAGTCCCCCATCCCTTGACAGGCCCTGATATATGATGTTCCCTGCCATGTGTCCATGTGTTCTTATTGTTCAGCTCCCACCTATGAGTGAGAACATGAAGTGCTTGGTTTTCTGTCCTTGTGATAGTTTGCTGAGAATGATGGTTTACAGCTTCATCCATGTCCCTGCAAAGGACATGAACTCATCCTTTTTTATGGCTGCATAGTATT
>NW_012114755.1:102463-103403 GCF_000951035.1 Colobus angolensis palliatus | reverse complement strand
TTTCATATGTCTGTTGGCTGCATAAATGTCTTCTTTTGAGAAGTGTCTGTTCATATCTTTTGCCCACTTTTTGATGAGGTTGTTTTTTTTTTCTTGTAAATTTGTTTAAGTTCTTTGTAGATTCTGGATATTAGCCCTTTGTCATATGGGTAGATTGCAAAATTCTTCTCCCATTCTGTAGCTTGCTTGTGCACTCCAATGACAGTTTCTTTTGCTGTGCAGAAGCTCTTTAGTTTAATTCGATCCCATTTGTCAATTTTGGCTTTTGTTGCCATTGCTTTTGGTGTTTTGGTCATGAAGTCTTTGCCCTTGCCTATGTCCTGAATGGTATTGCCTAGATTTTCTTCTAGGGTTTTTATGGTTTTAGGTCTTACATTTAAGACTTTAATCCATCTTGAGTTAATTTTTGTATAAGGTGTAAGGAAGGCATCCAGTTTCAGCTTTCTACATATGGTTAGCCAGTTTTCCCAGCACCATTTCTTAAATAGGGCATCCTTTTCCCATTGCTCGTTTTTGTCAGGTTTGCCAAAGATCAGATGGTTGTAGATGTGTGGTGTTATTTCTGAGGCCTCTGTTCTGTTCTGTTGGTCTATATATCTGTTTTGGTACCACCAGCATGCTATTTTGGTTACTATAGCCCTGTAGTATAGTTTGAAGTCAAGTAGCGTGATGCCTCCAGCATTGTCCTTTTTGCTTAGGATTGTCTTGAGTATGTGGGCTCTGTTTTGGTTCCATATGAATGTTAAAATAGTTTTTTCCAATTCTGTGAAGAAAGTCAGTGGTAGCTTGTTGGAGATAGCATTGAATCTATAAATTACCTTGGGCAGTATGGCCATATTCATGATATTGATTTTTCCTATCCATGAGCATGGAATGTTCTTCCATTTGTTTATGTCCTCTTTCATTTTGTTGAGCAGTGGTTTGTAGTTCTCCTTGAAGA
>NW_012114755.1:100460-101622 GCF_000951035.1 Colobus angolensis palliatus | reverse complement strand
GTTCTCCTTGAAGAGGTCCTTCACATCCCTTGTAAGTTGGATTCCTAGGTATTTTATTCTCTTTGTAATAATTGTGAATGGGAATTCACTCATGGTTTGGCTCTCTGTTTGTCTCTTATTGGTGTATAGGAATGCTCGTGATTTTTGCACATTGATTTTGTATCCTGAGACTTTTCTGAAGTTGCTTATCAGCTTAAGGAGATTTGGGACTGAGACGATAGGGTTTTCTAAATATACAATCATGTCATCTGCAAACAGGGACAATTTGACTTCCTCTTTTCCTAATTGAATATGCTTTCTTTCTTTCTTTTGCCCGAATGCCCTGGCCAGAACTTCCAACACTTTGCTGAATAGGAGTGGTGAGAGAGGGCATCCTTGTTTTATGCTGGGTTTCGAAGGGAATGCTTCCAGTTTTTGCTTCCAGTATGGTATTGACTGTGGGTTTGTCATAAATAGCTCTTATTATTTTGAGATATGTTCCATCAGTACTTAGTTTATTGATAATTTTTAGCATGAAGGGCTGTTGAATTTTGTTGAAGTCTTCTTCTGCATCTATTGAGATAATCATGTGGTTTTTGTCATTGGTCTGTTTATGTGATGGATTATGTTTATTGATTTGCATATGTTGAATCAGCCTTGCATCCCAGGTATGAAGTCGACTTGATCGTGGTGAATAAGCTTTCTCATGTGCTGCTGGATTCGGTTTGCCAGTATTTATTTTTATTTACATATTTGTTGAGATGGAGTCTTGCTCTGTCGCCCAGGCTGGAGTGCAGTGGTGGAATCATGGCTCACTGCAAGTTCTGCCTCTCAGGTTCACGCCATTCTCCTGCCAGTATTTTATTGAGGATATTCACACCAATATTTATCAGGGATATTGGCCTAAAATTCCCTTTTTTGTTGTGTCTCTGCCAGGCTTTGTTATCAGCATGATGCTGACCTCATTAAATGAGTTAGGGAGGATTCCCTCTTTTTCTATTGATTGGAATAGTTTCTGAAGGAATGGTACCAGCTCCTCTTTGTACCTCAGGTAGAATTTGGCTGTGAATCTAATTGATCCTGTACTTGTTTTGGTTGGTAGGCTATTAATTATTGCCTCAATTTCAGAACCTGTTATTGGTCTATTCAGAGATTCAACTTCTTCCTGGTTTAGTCTTGGGAG
>NW_012114755.1:94593-95058 GCF_000951035.1 Colobus angolensis palliatus | reverse complement strand
TCGTTTATGACCTTCTCTGCATTAATTAGTCTAGCTGTCAATTCTTCCACTCTTTTTTCAAGATTTTTAGTTTCTTTGCGATGGGTACGTAATTCCTCCTTTAGCTCTGAGAAGTTTGATGGACTGAAGCCTTCTTCTGTCATCTCGTCAAAGTCATTCTCTGACCTGTTTGATCCATTGCTGGCGATGTGCTGTGCTCCTTTGGAGGGGGAGATGCGCTCTTATTTTTTGAATTTCCAGCTTTTCTGCCCTGCTTTTTCCCCATCTTTGTGGTTTTATATGTCTCTGGTCTTTGATGATGGTGATGTACTGATGGGGTTTTGGTATAGGTGTCCTTCCTGTTTGATAGTTTTCCTTCTGACAGTCAAGCCCCTCAGCTATAGGTCTGTTGGAGATTGCTTGAGGTCCACTCCAGACCCTGTTTGCCTGGGTATCAGCAACAGAGGTTGCAGAAGATAGAATATT
>NW_012114755.1:90618-93431 GCF_000951035.1 Colobus angolensis palliatus | reverse complement strand
GGTGTGATCTCGGCTCACTGCAAGCTCTGCCTCCTGGGTTCATGCCGTTCTCCTGCCTCAGCCTCCCGAGTAACTGGGACTACAGGCGCCCACCACCACACCTGGCTACTTTTTTGTGTTTTCAGTAGCGACGGGGTTTCACCGTGTTAGCCAGGATGGTCTCGATCTTCTGACCTCGTGATCCATCCTCCTCGGCCTCCCAAAGTGCTGGGATTACAGGCCTAAGCCACCGCGCCCGGCCGGAATATATTTTAATACATATCACCAACAAAGGATTAATATAGAACATATGCAATGATATATAAATCTATAAGATAGATGACCACACAATTGAAAAATAGGCAAAAGATATGAACTGGTGTTTCACAAAAGAGAAAATATGTATGGCATATAACCATAAGAAGAGATGCTCTGTTTCGCTAGTAATCATGGAAATACCAGGTAGAACTACAGTTAGATCTTTTATACCCACTAGATTGCCAAAAGTGAACAACTCTGACCATATAAAGCATTGCAGAGTATGAGAACAAATTGTAAATCTTCTATATTGCTGGTGAGAAAGTACATTGTACAGCCACATTGGAAAAATGTTTGGCATCATCTTTAATACTTTTTGATACACAAAGCGATTTTTATGAAACGTTCATGTGTATTTATATTAACAAAAACTGGAAACAATCCATCAGGGAAATAATGGAATATAGTATACCAACGAAAATGAATAAACTCCATTTATGTGCTACAACGTGGATGACTCTTAGAAACGTTATACTGAGTAAAAATAGCGTGTTGAAGAACCTTCATATAAAGATCTCTTAAAATACAACAGTAAGAAAGCAAACAGCCCAATTAAAAAATGTCAAAAGATCTGAATAGACATCTCACTAAAGAATAAATGGCAAAGAGACATGAATAGATGCGCAACATCGTATGTCACTAGGGAATTCACATTAAAACCACAGTGAGGTACCACTATACACTTATTAGGATGGCTAAAAAACAAAAAAATAAAAAACAAACCACTTCAACAAACAGCAACACAAAACCTTGACAATGCCAGATGCTGGTGAAGATGTGTCACAACAGGAACTCTCATTGATTGTTCATTGGAATGCAAAATGGTACAGCCAGTTTGGAAAACAGTTTGGCAGTTTCTTACAAAACTAAACATACTCTTACCATATGATCTAGCAATTGCATCCCTGGTTATGTACCCAAATGGGTTGAAGATTTATGTTCATATAAACATATGCACATGAATAGCAGCTTTATTCATAATTGCCAAAACTTGGAAGAAATCAAGATATCCTTCAGCAGGTAAATGGTAAACTGTGGCTCATCCAGATAATGGAATATTGTGTTAAAAATAAATGAGCTATCAAGCCATAAAAATATGTGGAGGAAACTTAAATGCATATTACTGAGTGAAAGAAGCCATTCTGAAAAGACTTTATGATTCCAACATATGGCATTTTGGAAAAAGCAAAAGTATGGAGACAGTAAAATGATCAGTGGTTGCTAGGGGTTAGGAGGGATGGAGGAATGAATAGGCAAAGCTCAGACGATTTTTAGGGCAGTGAAGTGATTCTGTATGATACTGTAATGGTGGATACATGACATTAAGCAGTGTGAAAACATGTAGAAATGTAGAACATACAGTAAACTCTAATGTAAACTATGGACTTTGGTTTATAATAATATGTCAGTATTGGTTCATCAGTTGTAACAAACATACACATTAATGCAATATGTTAATAATAGGGCAAACTGTGAACCAGGATAGTGGGATATGTGAGAACTAACTTTCTTGTCTGACCAATTTTCTGCAAACCTAAAACTTTTGTTTTTTTAAAAAATTACTAAATTAAAAGCAATGTAATATATTATTTTTCTTTCATACTTTTGTAACAATACATAGTAAATGTTTTATTTAACAAGTGACAGAAAACAGATATATAGTAAAAAATATATACTAACAAAAGCAATTTATGGTCATTGGCTTTTAAAGTAAAATTTTATTTAAATAGACTTCTAAACTTTAAGTATAAAAAGTATAAATTAATGGAAAAATTTGAGATTATATGTATGCCATGAACATTATAATATGTGAAACTCTAAATTAAAAGTCTAAAATCTGAAAAATTGTTTAAGATGAGTTTTAGCTTAACCAAGGAGTTAGCTTAACCCAAGGAGTTAAGCTAAAATACTGTTTCTGTGAGCGTGGTCCACTGTGTATTCATGGACCATAAAGACTATCCTGGTGTGTCATGTACTAATTTTAAAATGTGGCGGGGCGCGGTGGCTCATACTTGTAATCCCAGCACTTTGGGAGGCCGAGGTGGGTAGATCATGAGGTCAGGAGATTGAGACCATCCTGGCCAATATGGTGAAACCCCGTCTCTACTAAAAATACAAAAATTAACTGGGCGTGGTGGCATGTGCCTGTAATTTTAGCTACTCTGGAGGCTGAGGCAGGTAAATTGCCTGAACCAGGGAGTCAGAGGTTGCAGTGAACTGAGATGGCACCACTGCATTCCAGCCTGGTGACACAGCAAGACTCCCTCTCAAAAAAAAAAAAGCAAGACTTCTTTCTTTATGTCACAGATGAGTAATATATATTTTCCTGGATGCCCATTTGGGATTTCAGCATTCTGGAAAAATACAAAAATGTAATGGGATAAAATCTTTCTTCTTCTTCTTTCTTCTTTCTTCTTTTTTCTTCTTCTTTCTTCTTTCTTCTTCTTCTTTCTCTTTCTTCTTCTTTCTTCTTCTTCTTCTTCTTCCTCTCCTCCTCCTCCTCCTCCTCCTCCTCC
>NW_012114755.1:23354-90171 GCF_000951035.1 Colobus angolensis palliatus | reverse complement strand
CTCCTCCTCCTTCTTCTTCTTCTTCTTCTTCTTCTTCTTTTTCTTTTTTAAATGAGACAGGATCTCACTCTGTCACCCAGGTTGGAGTGCAATGCTGTGATCATAGCCCACTGTGGCCTTGAACTCCTGGGCTCAAGTGATCCTCCTGCCTCAGTCTCTCAAGTAGGTGTATGCCACCATACTTGGCCAGAAAAAAGTTCTTTACTAGAAATAATCGAGGAACAGACGAGTGAATTAGCTACCTAGTACTATTGATTTCATCTGGAACCTAGAGATAAAAAGCATGACAGAGCCAGTGAAGGGTCATGTGAAAAAGATCAGCAATACTAACATATTTCTAGTACGAGTTCCAGAATAAGAGAATGACGAAAATTTAGAAAAAGCAATATTCTAAACAAAGATAACTGAAAATTTTCCAGAATTGAGAAAAGATTTATTCCATATCAAAAGTATACTTTGAGTACTGAGCAGGATAAATATAAAATAGTTTTAGGACTTTGAATTACAGAACTCAGGCTCAATTTATGTTAATCCTGCCTGCAAACGTCTTCAGGCTCCATTTCATTCTTTTGCCCTTTATGTCAACTTTCCTGTTTCCTCTTTTTCCTTAAGCCATGTTGTCTGGATCTGATCTGGCTCCACTGAGCCTAATCTTAACTTCCCAGTTTCATTTAATAAAGTTGTCAAAATCCTTTCTGGGTGGAATGCTGGGAAGATTGATTTAGCAGGGATCAAGTATGGACACTTAGTTCTCTTGTGTCTTACCTTTACCAGCCCTTCTCCAAGTTATAGGGAACCAAACATCAGTCCTTTCACTGCCAGCTCAGGAAGTTATATCTAATCCCTACCATCTGCATCCTAGAATCCCAGCGTCAATGTGCCTGGAAGAAATAGGCAAGTCCCCATGAGGTTTTGGGTGAATTCTCCCTTCACTCAATTCCTATATTCTATATAAAATTCCTTTCCTTCTCCCACCACCTCTGCTCTTCCTGCCCATCCCCAGAGGTTACAACCTTTTGCCTTTACATGAGGAGCACCTCTTTGTGGTCATCATTCTTGTGTAGGGAGATGGCTTATTGTTAGAAAAGGGGAACAGTGATTTGTACAGATATGAATAAGGCCCCTTCAGCAGGGTCTCGTGATCAAATATTTGTCTCATAGTAACTGTCCCTTAACAGGTTCATCATAGTAAAACTGAAGAATATGAGTAATGAAGTAATGAGAGGAACATAATATGATTAATTTTGGACTAGCAGAAGGCTTCTTAGGATGCTAGAAGACAATAAACAGTAACTTTTAATGCTGAAGGATACAAATATTAGCCTAGAATTTCTTAAATTAATTTTTAATTATTGTGGATATATATCAGCCTAGAATTTTAGTCTAGTTTTATGCCATTGTTCAAGAGTGATGACAGGGCTGAGTGCAGTGACTCATGTCTATAATCCTAGTGATTTGGGAGGTTGAGATGGGAAGAGTGCTTGAGGCCAGGAGTTTGAACCCAGCCTGGGCAACATAGCAATACTCTCTCTCTTTTAAAAACAAAGCTAGTCATGGTGGCTTTCAGCACTTTGGGAGGCAAAGGAAGAAGTGTTGCTTGAGCCCAGGAGTTTGAAACCAGCCTGGGCAACAAGTGAGACCTTGTCACCACACACACACACACACACACACACACACACACACAATTAGCCAAGCATGGCGGTATGTGCCTGGGACAATTAGCCCGTCCCAGCTACTTGGGAGGCTCAGGTAGATTGCTTGAGCCTGAAAGGTCAAGGCTACAGTGATACAGTGAGCCAAGATCACCTCATTGCACTTCAGCCTGGGTGACACAGAGCCTGTCTCTAAATAAAAAAAGAGAGATGACGATATGTAGCACTTTTGAGACATACAACCTCAAAATCACTTATTATCTATAGACTCTAAAACTATTTAAAAGGTAATATACTCTAGCAAGAAGAAAGATGAACTGAGTGAAGGTGTGAAATACAAAAGAAAATGGTTAGAACAAACATTGATAGTGGTAAATTTAATAAATTTTGACTTAAAATCAGATTATTTTGTGTTAAATTCATATTTTGTGTGTTTTTATATAAATATTTTATGTCATATTACATAAATATTATATTATGTTAAAATATAAAGCTCTAAAACTCTGCATTCTTATTGGCCTTTTGGCTAAAATTAAATGTAAAACTTTAGACAGCAGTAACAAGTTGAAGAAGTTGCATTTCATTTTATTTTTTATTTTAATAGTTTTTGGGGTACATGGTTTTTTGTTACATGGATGAGTTACTTAGTGGTAATTTCTGAGATTTTGGTGCACCCATCACCTGAGCAATAAGTACTGTACACAATGTGTAGTGCTTTATCATCCCTCACCCTCCTACCTGCTTCCCCTAGTCCCCAAAGTCCACTGTATAACTGTTATGCCTTTGTGTCCTCATAGCTTATTTCCCACTTATGAGTGAAAACATACGATGTTTGGTTTTCCATTCCTGAGTTACTTCATTTAGAATAATGGTCTCCAAGTCAATCCAGTTTGCTGTGAAAGCAATTATTTCATTCCTTTTTTGGCTAAGTCATTATTCCATGGTGTATATGTATTACATTTGCATTTTCTTTATCTACTTGTTGACTGATGGGTGTTTGGACTGGTTTCATATTTTTACAATTGCAAATTATATAAACATGTGCTCACAAGTGTCTTTTTCATATAATGGCTTCTTTTCCTCTGGGTAGATACCCAGTAGTGGAATTGCTGGATCAAATGGTAGATCTACTTTTAGTTCTTTAAGGAATCTCCATACTGTTTTCCATAGTGGTTGTACTAGTTTACATTTCCACCAGCAGTGTATAAGTGTTCCCTTTTCACTGCATCCATGTCAACGTCTATTATTTTTTGAGTTTTTAAAATTATGGTCATTCTTGCGGGAGTAAGGTGGTAGCTCATTGAGGTTTTAATTTGTATTTCCCTGATAATTAGTGATATTGAGCATTTTTAAATATGTTTTTGGCCATTTGTATATCTTCTTTTGAGAATTGTCTATTCACATCCTTAGCCCAGTTTTTGATGTGGTTATTTGTTTCTTTCTTGCTTATTTGTTTGAGGTATTTGTAGATTCTGGATATCAGTCCTTTGTTGGATGCATAGTTTGTGAATATTTTCTCCTGTTCTGTGGGTTGTCTATTGACTCTGCTGGTTATTTCTTTTGCTGCACTGAAGCTTTTTAGTTTAATTAGGTCCCATCTATTTATTTTTGTTTTTGTTGCATTTGTTTTTGGATTCTTGATCATGAACTCTTTGCATAAGTCAATGTCTATAAGAGTTTTACCAATGTTATCTTTTAGAATTTTTACAGTTTCAGGTCTTAGATTTAAGTCTTTGATCCATCTTGGGTTGATTTTTGTATAAGGTGAGTGACAAGGATCCAGTTTCATTCCTCTACATGTGGCTTACCAATTATCACAGCACTATTTGTTAAATAAGGTGTCCTTTGCTCACTTCATGTTTTTGTTTGCTTTGCCAGAGATCAGTTGTCCGTTAAGTACTTGACTTTATTTCTGGGTTCTCTATTTTGTTTCACTGGTCTATGTACCTATTTTTATACCAGTACCATGCTATTTTAGTAACTGTAGCCTTGTAGTATAGTTTGAAGTCAGTTAAAGTGATACTTCCATATTTGTTCTTTTTGCTTAGTATTGCTTTGGCTGTGCAGCGTCTTTTTTGGTTCCATATGAATTTTAAGAATGTTTTTTCCTAGTTCCGTGAAGAATAATGATGGTACTTTGATGCTAATTGCATTGAATCTGTAAATTGCTTTTGGCTGTATGGTCGTTTTCACAGTATTGATTCTATCCATCCATGAGCAGGGAATGTGTTTCCATTGTTTGTGTCATTGATAATTTCTTTCAGCAGTGTTTTGTAGTTTTCCTTGTAGAGATCTTTCACCTCCTTGGTTAGGTATATTTGTAGGCATTTTTTTTTTTTTTTTGGCAGCTGTTGTAAAAGGGATTGAATTCTTGATTTGTTTTTCACCTTGGTAATTGTTGGTATATAGCAGTGCTAATGATTTGTGTACATTCATTTTGTATTCTGAAGCTTTACTGAAGTCATTTATAAGATCTATGAGCTTTCTCAATGAGTCTTTGGGATATTCTAGGTATATGATCAAATAATCTGTGAACAGTGACAGTGTGACTTCCTCTTTACCAATTTGGATGCCCTTTATTTCTTTCTCTTATCTGATTGCTCTGGCTAGGACTTCCAGTACTGTGTTGAATAGAAGTGGTGAGAGTGGGCATCCTTGTCTTGTTCCACTTCTCAGGGGGAATGCTTTCAATTTTTCCCTGTTCAGTAGAATGTTGACTGTGGGTTTGGAATAGATAGCTTTTATTACTTTGAGGTAAGTCCCTTCTGCCAATTTTGCTGAGGGTTTTCATCATAAAGGCATGCTGGATTTTGTCAAATGCTTTTTCTAGATCTATTGAGATGATTATATGATTTTTGTTTTTAGTTCTGCTTATGTGATATATTATATTTGTTGACTTGCATCTGTCAAACCATCTCTACATTCCTATTATCAAACCCAGTTGATCATGGTGTGTTATCTTTTTGATATGCTGTTGGATTCAATTAGCTAATATTTTGTTGAGGATTTTTGCATCTATGTTCATCAGGGATATCAGTCTGTAGCTTTCTTTTTTTGTTTTGTTTTTTTCTGGTTTTGGAATTAGGGTGATACTGGCTTCATAGAATGATCTTTAGGGAAGAGCCGTCTTGTTCTATTTTTTTGGGAATAGTTTCAGTAGGGTTGGTACTGATTTTTCTTTGAATGTCTGGTAGAATTTATCTGTGAATTCATTTGGGCCTGGACTTTTTTTTGTAGGTAATTTTAACAATTATGTTTTTAATCTCGCTGTTATTGGTCTGTTAAGTTTCTATTTCCTCATGATGTAATCTAGGAGGGTTGTATATTTCCAGGAATTTAACCATCTCTTCTAAATTTTCTGGTTTGTATGCATAAGGTGTTCATAGTAGCCTTGAATGATCTTTTGCATTTCTTTGATATTGGTTTTAATATCTCTGTTTCATTTCTAATGGAGCTAATTTGTATCTTCTCTCTTCTTGGTTAATCTTACTAATGTTCTATCAATTTTATTTATCTTTTCAAAGAATCAGCTTTTTGTTTCATTTATCTTTTGTATTTTTTTGTTTCAATTTCATTTAATTTTGCTCTGATCTTGGTTATTTCTTTTCTTCTGGGTTGGGATTTTGTTTGTTCTTGTTTCTCTAGTTCTTTGAGCCATGGCCTTAGATTGTCTGCTTGTGCTCTTTCAGACTTTTTGATGTAGGCATTTAATACTATGAATTGTTCTCTTAACACTGCTTTTGCTGTATCTCAGAGGCTTTTTTATGTTATGTCACTATTACCATTCAGCTCAAAGAATTTTTAAATTTATATTTTGATATAATTGTTGGCCCAAAGATTATTCAAGAGCAGATTATTTAATTTCCATGTATTTGGATGGTTTTGAGGGTTCCTTTTGGAGTTAATTTCCAGTTTTATTCCACTGTGATCTAAGAGGATAGTTGATATAATTTTGATTTTCTTAAATTTATTGAGACTTGTTTTGTGACCTGTCATTTGATCTGTCTTGGAGAATGTTTATGTGCTGAAGAAAAGAATGTGTATTCTCAGTTGTTGGGTTGAATGTTCTATAAATATCTATGAAGTCCTTTTGTTCTAGTATATAGTTTAAGTCCATTATTTGTTGATTTTCTGTGTTGATGACCAGTCTACTGCTGTCAGTGGAGTATCGAAGTCCCCCACTATTATTGTATTGCTGTCTGTCTCATTTCTTAGGTTTAGTAGTAATTGTTTTATAAATTTGGGAGCTCCAGTGTTAAGTGCATATGTATTTAGGTTTGTGATATTTTCCTGTTGGACTATTTTTTTAAATCATTATATAATGTCCCTCTTTGTCTTTTTATACTGTTGTTGCTTTAAAGCCTATTTTGTTTGATATAAAAGTAGCCACTCTTGCTCACTTTTGGTTTTCATTTGTGTGAAATATCGTTTTTTACCCCTTTACCTTTAGGTTATGTGACTCCTTATGTGTTGGGTGATTCTCTTGAAGACAGCAGGTACTTGATTGGTGGATTTTTATCCATTCCGCTATTCCGTGTCTTTTAAGTGGAACATTTAGGCCATTTACATTCAATGTTAGTATTGAGATGATATGTACTGTTCTATTCATCATGTTAATTGTTGCCTTAAAACCTTTTTTTTTTTTTCTGTTGTGTTATTGCTTTTTGGATCCTGTGAAATTTATGCTTTAAGGAGGTTCTATTTTGGTGTATTTTGAGGTTCTTTTTCTTCAAGATTTAGAACTCCTTTTGGGATTTCTTGTAGTGCTGGCTTAGTAGTGGCAAATTCTCTCAGCATTTGTTTGTCTGAAAAAGACTTTATCTCACTTTCATTCATGAAGCTTAGTTTTGCTGGATACAAAATTCTTGACTGACAATTATTTTGTTTCAGGAGGTTAAATATGGGACCTCAATTCCTTCTGGCTTTGTAAGGTTTCTGCTGAGAAGTCTTCTGTTAATCTGATAGGTTTTCCTCTATAGTCCATCTGATGCTTTTGTCTCACAGCTCTTAAGATCCTTTTGTCCATCTTGACTTTAGATAGCCTGATGAATATATGCCTAGGTGATGATCTTTCTGCAATGAATTTCCCAGGTGTTCTTTGAGCTTTTTGTATTTGGATGTCTAGGTTGCTAGCAGGGCCAGGGAAGTTTTCCTTAATTAGTCCCTCAAATAAGTTTTCCAAACTTCTAGATTTATTTTCTTCTCCAGGAATACCAACTATTCTTAGGTTTGGTCGTTTAAGATAATCCCAAATATTTTGGAGGTGTTGTTCTTTTTTTTTCCTTGTCTCTGTCTGATTGGGTTAATTCAAAAGCCTTGTCTTTGAGCTCTGAAGTTCTTTCTTCTACTTGTTCTAGTCTATTGTTGAAACTTTCCAGGCATTTTGTATTTCTCTAAGTGTGTCTTTCATTTCCAGAAGTTGTGATTATTTTTTCTTTTTGATATCTATTTCTCTGGATAATTTTTCATCCATATTCTGTATTTTTTAATATAATTTTAAAGTTGGTTTTCACCTTTCTTTGATATCTCCTTGAGTAGCTTAATAATCAACCTTCTGAATTCTTTATTTGGCAATTCAGAGATTTCTTGGTTTGGATTTATTGCTGGGAATCTTTTGGGGGTGTTATAGAACCCTATTTTGCCATATTACCAGAAGTACTTTTCTATTTCCTTCTCATTTGGGTAGACTATTTCAGGATGTTATAGGTTGTGGAATTAGGTATTATCTTCTTCCTGGGATCAGGTTTATTCTGTAATGAGTTGCTGTAATGGCCTGAGCTGGTTGGCCTCCAGCCAGGAGGTGGCAGTTTCAAGAGAACGCTAGCTGCTGTAGTGGTGGGGTCTCTAAGCTTGCCCTAATATGTCCAGGGTAAGTATTTTGGTTTCTCAGGTGACGGACTCCCAGGAGTTTCTGTTTTGTGTTTGGCTACCAGGGTGGGTAGGAAAATACCATCAGGTGCGGGCAGGATTAGGTGGGTCTGGGCTCAGACTCTCCTTGGGTGGGGCCTGCCATGGCCACTGTGGGGGTTGAGGGGTGATTCTCAGGTCAATGGGGTTATGTTCTAGAGGGGATTATGGCTGCCTTTGCTGTGTTCAGGCAAGTGGGGGATAGTGGTAGCAAGTGGCCTCAGCCAGCTCCCACATAGTTGGAAAGTCTAGTCTCACTCCATGGTGCCATGCTGAAACCTTACCCCAGGCCATGAGCTACCCTGCTGAGAAACAACCTGGCTTTCAGACCTCACCCTTTCTAGTCTGCCTACTCTGTCTGCAGCAGCTCCTGCACTCCTGCACTCACTCGTATCCACAGCCCCTCCCACTCATTCCTCAGACTCTGCTTAAGAAAATCTGTGCCCAGTTGAATCCACTAGCAATTTCAGTTGGAAACTTCCTTCACCCTGTGAGCCCTTCCCCTACAATTCCACTGGCTGCCTTCCCCAAGGGTCCCTGTAAGATATAGTCAGGGATGGCTTCCCTGGGCTCAAACTGGGGACTAGGAGTGCATGCAAGGCACTTCCTGCTGCTACTTCTATTTTTATATTTTTCATGACTCCCTAAATCCGTTTTATCTCTAGGTAAGATTAAGTCCTTCTCCTGTGATTTGAATTTTAAGAATCCCCAGTGGGGATGTGGGTTCAGAGGTAGATCCCCTGCCTTACACTTTGAGAATTCACAGTTTTCCACCTGTTTCATGCAACTTACAGCAGCATGTTGCTCCTTTCAAAGAGTCTGTGAATTCTTTTGGTTTTTCTAGTACATTTCTTCTGTGGTTCTTGGAGCAAAAGATCAGGGTGTGAGTCTCCACACACTGTTTTGTTTGTCCATGTGGGAGCTGCATGTTAGCCCTGTCTCCTGTATGCCATCTTCCCCACTTCTCCAGAAGTTACCTTTTATTGGGTAAAGCATGGCAAGGGTCATGTTATTTAAGGAGGGGGCTGTATATACTGAATTCCTTTAGATATTTTTGTAATATTTATAGTCAAGTATATTAAATAACATTAAGAGTAACCATTAAATAAATTGACATACTGTCTATAGCATTCAAATTAGAAGAGAGGGAAAGGGGGAGGGGCATAGAAATCATATCAGTCTCAAATAGATAGGAAAGGAGGATAAAACTAAAGAGCTTCTGCATTGCAAAAGGAACAGTCAGCAGAGTAAACAGACAATTCACAGAGTGGGTGAAAAGCCCCACAATCTATACATCTGACAAAGGACTAATATCCAGAAATGGAAATCAAAACCATAATGCAATACTACCTTACTTCTGCAAGAATGGCTATCATCAAAAATAAAAAAAAATGTTGGTGTGGATGCAGTGAGAAGGGAAGACTTATACACTGCTGCTGGGAATGTAAACTAGTACAACTACTATGGAAAACAGTGTGGAGATTCCTTAAAGAAGTAAAGGTAGAACTACCATTTGATCCAGAAATCCCACTACTGGGTATCTACCCAGAGAAAAGGAAGTCATTATACAAAGATACTTGCACATGCATGTTTATAGCGGCATCATTGGCAATTGCAAAAATCTGGAACCAGCCAAATGCCCATTCACAGCAACCTGGATGGAACTGGAGACTATTATTCTAAGTGAAGTAATTGAGGAATGGAAAACCAAACATCGTATGTTCTCATTCATAAGTGGGAGCTAAGCTATGAGGATGAAAAGGCTTAAGAATTATACAATGGGCTGTGGGACTCAGGGGAAAGGGTGGGAGGGAGTGAGGGATAAGAGACTCCAAATTGGGTTCAGTGCATACTCCTCAGATGATGGGTAGACCAAAATCTCACAAATCACCATTAAAGAACTTACTCGTGTAACCAAATACCACATGTTCCCCAAAAACCTATGGAAATAAAAAAAATAAAAAAAAGAAAATTAAAAAAACTCACAAAACGATGATAAACATAAGACACAAAATTAGATGTTATAAATAGCAACACATATAAGTAATCACAGTAAATATAAATACAATAAACACAATATATTATATTAGTTGTTATTTATACCTTTCTCACCTTCCCACACTTGCCTAAAGGACAATGCTTCTCTTCTTAGAGCTTTGCCACAAGTCTGTGTGTCTTTGTTTTGCCTGTAGAGTATATGGGGATGTATCCGATGCCACATCTGAGCAGAGGCTTTAAATATGTTTGTGTGATTTGTCTTGAGCTCTTGTGCTTTGTTCTCTGTCATAAAAACACCTTGTCCCAGGTGAGGCTGCTAATTCAGCCTGGAACCTAGAATGAAAAGATACTTGGAGAACGTCTGAACATGACCTCAAGTCTGAAGCTGAGCCCAGCCAAGTCCAGTAGAGCCCAGCAGAGTCACAGCCAACACACAGATCTGTGAGAATAAGATAACATTTATTTTTTAAGCCATTGAGTTTTTTTTTTTTAAATAAATTCAGCTTTACTGCAACGCTTGTTCACTAATTGTATTTGTTTTCTAGGGCTGCAGTAACAAAGTACCACAAACTGGATGGTTTAAAACATCAGAATTTTATTTTCACAGTTCTAGAGACCAGAGATCTGAAACCAAGGTGTTAGAGGGCCAGTCTTCACCTGAAACCTGGTGGAATCCGTCCTTGCCTCTTCTTAGCTTCTGCTGGTTTGTCAGCAATCTTTGGTGTTCCTTGGTTTGCAGCTGCATAATTCCCAATCTCTGCCTTTGTTGCCATATGGCATTCTCTCTGTGTTTGTGTGTTCTCATGTGGCCACTTTGTTATGAGAACATTAGTCATATTGGGTTAGGGAGCCACCTTGCTCTGGTATGACATCATCTTAACTCATTTCTGCAATCACCCTATTTCCAAATGAGGTCATATTCTGAGGTCTTCATGTTTAGCCTTCAACACGTTTTTTTTTCAGTGAGGGGACAACAATTCAACCCATAACATGAATATGTAAATTGATATCTAGAAATTGGATGTTCATATAATAAAAACCTGAAATATGTGGTGACCAAGATGCAGGTGGTGAAAAACTATTCTAGGAACCTGTAAACATGGACATGTTTTGTAGTGGTGAAACATTGGGTAAAGCAGAAAATATACGAAGTGAACTTGCGATTTGTGCAAAGAGATTTGGAGACAGTATGTTGCCAGCTTGAATTGGTTGTCATTAGTGGCATTTGATAAAATACAGAAAAAAATATTTGATTGAAAGCAAGGATGCAAAGAAAAACAGAATCCATGAGTCTGTGATTGTAAGGATGATGAATGAATATTTCTCATCTCCAACCAATGAAATGTATTGAGAAATATTCCCAATATATGAAGGCAGAATGAGCCGCAAATTAAGATACATCCTTAGGGAAAAGACATAATTAAAAGTAGTATATCTATCACATCTTTTGTTAAACCCTCTAATTGGATTAAAAGGGTCTCTAGGAAATCCATTCAGCTACAGTATACCCCTGTGTCCCATTGATTTTATCCTAGACAGTGTGACAAAATTTTGCCAATGGAAAGTGAGCAGGCATATTGTGGGCTGACAGACCAAGTGAATAAAATTTAGAAAGCATATCAAAGATTTGAATAATACAATTAGCAAGTCTGATCTATAGACACTGTGGATTCCTACACCCAACAAACAGAGAATATATAGTCTTTTCAAGTATCCATGGAGTTTTCAAGACAATTGATTATATAATATTACACAAATTTCAGATAATATACACAGTAGAATTAACACAGTGTCATTAACTTATGAGTCAATAATAAATAGTTTAAATCTCTACCCCCCAATAACCTTGGAATGAAATGAATGCACTTGTCAATAATTCATGAAATAAAAAAGAAATTTTAATAGGAATTACAGGTATGAACATCAGTGAAGATGCTTGTGGTAGAGTCTGTTGCAAAAATTTTCCTATTTATTGTAATAGGGCCATAATGGGGTTGTCTCACCAAAGACTAAATTTTCAGCCTACTTTGTTGCTAGTTGTGGTTATAGAACTTGATTTATATCTAAAGAATGTGACTGGAAATGGGCCAGGCATGGTGGGTGATCCCACCATGTAATCTCAGCACTTTGAGAGGCTGAGGCAGGCGAATATCTTGAGCTCTGGAGTTTGAGACCAGCTTGGGCAACAAGGTGAAACTCTGTCTCTACAAAAAATACAAAAATTATCCAGGTGTGGTGGCACATGCCTGGGGTTCCAGTTACTTGGGAGGCCAAGGTGGGAGGATTGCTTGAGCCTGGGAGGTTGAGGCTGCAGTGAGCCATGATTGTGCCATTGCACTCCAGCCTGGGTGACAGAATGAGACCCTACGTCAAAAAACTGTGAATGGAAAAAACATTTTTCCTTCCAGGCCTTGCCTATAAAACCTTGCACACATATTCCTCCACATTTAACTTTCCCTACTTGCTGGAATGATGGTGACCAAAGCAACCTTGAGAAATATGTTTTAAGGATGGCAAAGGATACATTAGCTTAGGATCCAGACATATCTGTGACCTTGGAATACTCACTCATTCTTAAATGAGAAGGGAGTAAAGTGTCTTATTTGATCCATTGTCTATTGGATTCTCTTTGTTATAGTAGTTCAATCATTTACCCTAATCAACATCCAATGCTTTTGGGATCTAACTGAAGCACTTATTTGGGGAAATTTATGGTTTAATACATGTATTTTGAAACTATTGAAAATAGGCTGGGTGTGGTGTCTCATGCCTGTAATCCCAGCACTTTGGGAGGCTGAGGTGGGCAGATCACAAGGTCAGGAGTTCAAGACCAGCCTGGCCAACATGGTGAAACCCTGTCTCTACTAAAAATACAAAAATTAGCTGGGCATGGTGGTGCACCCCTGTAGTCCCAGCTACTCGGGAGGCTGAGCCAGGAGAATCATTGGAACCCAGCAGGTGGAGGTGCAGTGAGCCAAGATCATGCCACCACACTCCAGCCTGGGTGACAGAGCAAGACTCCATCTCAGAAGAAAAAAAAAGTATTGAAAATAGGTATTTGGCTGAAGAAGCTGGAATAAGAACAATAGTAAATCTAAAAAAAGAACTTGAAATAAATGAAGAATGTAAATGAATGGGAAACTAAGGAAGGAACAATAGAGATCAAGAAACTAAGGAAGAAACAATAGAGATCAAGAAACAATAGAGATCAAGAGATCTATTTTTTAAAAAAATAGACCAATTTCTAGAAAGACTAATCAACAACAAAAATAACGAAGACACCATTAAACACTAGAAGAGGAAAAGGGGACATAATTAGCATGAGAACAGACTAATACACTAATTATGTGCAGAGCTGGGTAGGCCTCATGAAACTTACACTCATGGCAGAAGGGGAAGCAAACATGTCCTTCCTCATATGGCAGCAGCAAGGAGACGTGCAGACTGAACGGTGGGAAAACTCCCTTATAAAACCATCAGATCATGTGAGAACTCACTATCATGAGAACAGCATGGAGGCAAATGCCCCCATGATTCAATTACCTCCCACCAGGTCCCTCCCACAACAAATGGGGATTATGGGAACTACAGTTTAAGATGAAATTTGGGGTGGGGGGACACAGCCAAACCATATCATTTTGCCCTGGGTCCTCCCATATCTCACGTCCTCACATTTCAAACTACAATCATGCCTTCCCAACAGTCCCCCAAAGTCTTAACTCATTCCAGCATTAACTCAAAAGTCCAATCCAAAGTCTCACTTGGGACAAGGGAAGTCCCTTCCACCTATGAGCCTGTAAAATCAAAAGCAAGTTAGTTACTTCCTAGATGCAGTGAGGGTACAGGCATTGGGTAAATACAGCCATTCCTAATGGGAGAAATTGACCAAAATGAAGAGGCTACAGGCACCATGCAAGTCTGAAATCTGGTGGGGCAGTCAAATCTTAAAGCTTCAAAATGATCTCTTTTGACTCCATGCCTCACATCCAGGTATTACTGATGTAAGAGGTGGACTCCCCTGACCTTGGGCAGCTCTGACCCTGTAGCTTTGCAGGGCACAGCCCCCATCCCAGCTGCTTTCTTGACTGGTGTTGAATGTCTGTGGCTTTTCCAGGAGTATGGTGCAAGCTGTCAGTGGTTTTACCCTTCTGAAGTCTGGAGGATGGTGGCCTTCTTCTCACAGTGCCCCTAGGCAGTGCCCCAGTGGGGACTCTGTGTGGGGACTCTGACCCCATATTTCCCTTCCGCACTGCCCTAGCAGAGGCTTTCCATGAGGGCTCCACCCCAGGAGCACACCTCTGCCTGGACATCTAGCCATTTCTATACATCTTCTGAAATCCAAGCAGAGGTTCCCAAACCTCAATTCTTGTTTTCTGCACACCTGCAGGACCAATACCATGTGGAAGCTTCCAAGGCTTGGGGCTTGCACCCTTTGAAGCAATGGCCTGAGTTTCAGAGAATATATAAAGAGAGGAACAAATGTCCAGAAATTTAATTTAATTTTGCAGGTAGTATAGCATTGACAACAAAATGAGTAAGACAGTTCCAGGAAGTAAAAACTATGCTTGGTGTCACTTATGCAGTGTGATGGGAAAATTCTGAATAAATATTAGGAAACAATAAATTACCAGCATTAAAATACTATTTAGATCATGGTGTGGCAGGGCCCTCTCAACTCCATGTCCAGGTGGATATCCAGGCATTTGAAGCACCTGTTCTCCTGGTTCAGCAACCTGACCCTACCCACCCTACCCTTCCTGTGCAGAGATCCTGATACAGGGAGGCCTTCTCCACTTCATGCCCAGGCAGATCTCCAGGAATTTGGAGCACTAGCTCACTTGGATCCACAACCTGAGCAACCCTACCCTTCCTGTGCAGATCCTGGTGCAGGGAAGCCCTCTCTGCTGTATGCCCAGGCAGATCCTCAGGCATTCAGAGGATCTGCTTGCCTGGTTCAGAAGCCTGAGTCACTCCACTCCTCCTGTGCAGAAATCTTGGTGCAGCAGGTCCCTCTCCACTCCACGCCTAGGCAGATCTCTGGACATCTGGACCACTCACTCTTTTAGATTAGGAATTTAGGCTCCACCCCATTCCCGTGCCAAGGAGGGCTGAGGAGGTTGATTTCCTCCATGCTTAGGCAGACAACTGAGTACTTGGTGCTCGCCTATTGGATTCTTCCTCAGTGCTGGTGCTTGTGCCTGCCATCCAGGTACCTTTAGGCAGGGATCTGCCCAGTCTGATCCTGCCAATAGTGGCCCCTTCACCCTGCCCCAGGGCTGAGCAGGAAGCTCAGACCACTGCGCAGGAATCAGTCCAATGCCTGAGGCAACAGAGAGCTTTGGCCAGTAAAAAAGGATCAAATATGTACCCAGCTGTTTGGGCTGCAGCTGACTATTATTGATAAGTGCCATCTACTGACTTGTAGGTCAAACTGCACCGTCCAATACAAAACCTGCCCAAAGAAGTGCATAGGGCTTTAGAAGCAAAGCCAGGAGACCTTGGGGGAAAGGAAGGAAGGAAGAGAGAGAGAGAGAGAGAGAGAGAGAGAGAGAGAGAGAGAGAGCCCAGTAATACAGGGAAAAAGAGAAAAAGAAAAAATCCTACCCACGTGAAAACAATTGCAAAAATTAGAAGTGTCAGTGTCTCCAGATGAGAAGGAACCAACAGAAGAATTTTGGCACCATGAAAAATCTGAATGTTGTGACACCACTAAAGGATCACACTAGCATTCTAGCAATGGACCCTAACCGAAATGGAAACTCAGAAATGACACATAAAGAATTCAAAGCATGGATTGCAAGGAAGCTTTTTGAGATCCAAGACAAGGTTGAAAGTCAATGCAAAGAAACTTCTCAAGCAATCCTAGAAATGAAGGAAGAGATAAGTGTCTTTAAAAAATAAATCAGAGCTTCTGCAATTGAAAAACTCACTTAAGGAATTTTGAAATACTGTTGAAATCTTTATCAATAAACTGGACCAAGAAGAAGAAATAATTTCAGAGCTTGAAGACTAGTCTTTGTAACTAGCCCAGTTAGACAAAAATAAATAAAAATAATTTTTAAAAAATGTACAAAGTCTTCAAGAAATATGGGATTATGTAAAACAACCAAACCTATGAATTATTGGCATTTCTGAGAGATAGGGAGAAAAAGTAAACAACCTGGAAAATATGTTTGAGGGAATTATTTAAGAAAATTTCCCCAATCTCGCTAAGGAGGTAGACATCCAGATACAGGAAATCTAGAGAACATCTGCCTAATACTATACAAAATGAACTTTACCAAGGCATATTGTCACCAGATTGTCCAAGGTCAATGCTAAAGAAAAAATCTTAAAGGTTGCTAGAGAAAGGTCATGTACAAAGGGAATCCCATCAGGCTAACAGTGAACTTTTCAGTAGAAACCTTACAAGCCGGGAGAATTTGGGGGCCTATTTTCAGCATTCTTAAAGGAAAGAAATTCCAACCAAGAACTTCATACCCTGTCACTGGCCATCAGAGAAATGCAAATCAAAACCACAATGAGACACCATCTCACACCAGTTAGAATGGCAATCATTAAAAAGTCAGGAAACAACAGGTACTGGAGAGGATGTGGAGAAATAGGAACACTTTTACACTGTTGGTGGGATTGTAAACTAGTTCAACCATTATGGAAAACAGTATGGCGATTCCTCAAGGATCTAGAACTAGTAGTACCGTATGACCCAGCCATCCCATTACTGGGTATATACCCAAAGGTTTATAAATCATGCTGCTATAAAGACACATGCACACGTATGTTCATTGCGGCACTATTCACGATAGCAAAGACTTGGAATCAACCCAAATGTCCATCAGTGACAGACTGGATTAAGAAAATGTGGCACATATACACCATGGAATACTATGCAGCCATAAAAAAGGATGAGTTTGTGTCCTTTGTAGGGACATGGATGCAGCTGGAAACCATCATTCTTAGCAAACTATCACAAGAACAGAAAACCAAACACCGCATGTTCTCACTCATAGGTGGGAGCTGAACAATGAGATCACCTGGACTCAGGAAGGGGAATATCACACACCAGGGCCTATTATGGGGAGGGGGGAGGGATTGCATTGGGAGTTACACCTGATGTAAATGACGAGTTGATGGGTGCTGACGAGTTGGTGGGTGCAGCACACCACCATGGCACAAGTATACATATGTAACAAACCTGCATGTTATGCACATGTACCCTAAAACTTAAAGTATAATAAGAATAAAAAAAGAAAAAAGAACTTCATATCCTGCCAAAGTAGGCTGTATAAGCGAAAGAGAAATAAAAAGATATTTTCCAGACAAGCTAGCACTAAGTGAATTTGTTGCCATTAGACCAACCTTAGAGGAGATCCTTAAGGGAGTTTTAAACATGGATACAAAAGAATGATGCCATCTACCACTAAAACACACTTAGGTACATAGCGTAAAGACCTTATAAAGCAACCACGCAATAGAAACTACAAAGCAACCAACTAACAACCTTATGATAGGATCAAACCTCACATATCAATATTAGCCTTGAATGTCAATACTTTAAACACCCCACTTAAAAGGCACAAGGTGGAAAGTTTGGATTAGAAAACAAGACTCATCTGTCTGCTGTCTTGAAGACACCCATCTCACACATAACAACATCCATAGGCTCAAAGTAGAGGGTTAGAGAAAGATCTGTCGTGCACATGGAAAACAGAAAAGAATAGGGATCACTGTTCTTATATCAGATAAAACAGACTTTAAGCCAACCATAGTAATACAGGACAAAGAAAGGCACTATATAATGATAAAAGGTTCAATTCAACAAGAAGACTTAACTATCCTACATATATACACATCCAACAGTGGAGCACTCAGATTCATAAAACGAGTACTTCTAGACCTATGAAAAGACTTAGACAGTTACACAGTAATAGTGGGGAATTACAACACCCATACTGTCAACATTAGACAAGGCATTGAGGCAGAAAACGAACAAATTTTAGCCTTAAACTTATCACTTGATCAACTGGACCTAATAGACATCTACAGAATACTTCACCCATCAACCACAGAATATACAGTCCTCTCATCTGCATGTAGAACATACTCCAAGATCAACCACATGCTTGACCATAAGCAAGTCTCAATAAATTCAAAGAAATCAAAATTATACCAACTATACTCTCAGACCACAGTGGAATAAAAATAGAAATGAATACCAGAAAGATCCCTGAAAAACACACGCTTATAAGGAAATGAAACAACTTACCCCTGAATGACTTTTGGGTAAACAATGAAATTAAGGCAGAAATAAACAAATTATTTGAAAAAAAATGAAAACAGACACAAAACATACAAAAATCTCTGGATGCAGTAAAAGCAATGTTAAGAGGAAAGTTTATAGTGGTAATTGCCTACCTCAAAAAGTTAGCAAGATCTCAAATTAATGATCTAACATTATATCTACAGGAACTAGAAAAACAAGAACAAACTAATCCCAAAGCTAGCAGAAGAAAAGAAATAATTAAAATCTGAGTGAAACTGAATGAAATTGAGACCCAAAAATCCATACAAAGAATCAACAAACTAAAAGCTGGTTATTTGAAAAGATAAATAAAATAGATAGATCATTAGCTAGATTAACAAAAAAAAATTCACATAAACACCATCAGAAATGATAAAAGGTGACATTACAACTGATCCCACTGAAATACAAAATATCCATGGAAAATACTATGAACACCTCTATGCACACAAACTATAAAATCTGAGGAAATTGATAAATTACCAGAAACACACAACCTCCCATGGTTGAATAAGGAAACAATTGAAACCCTGAACAGACCAAGATTGACTTCTGAATTAGAATCAGTGATAAAAAGCCTACTAACCAAAAACAAAAAGCCCCAGCTGGATGGATTCACAGCTAAATTCTACCTGATATACAAAGAAGAGCTGGTATCAGTTCTACTAAAAGTATCCCCAAAAATCGAGGAGGAAGGACTCCTTCCTACCTCAATCTACAAAGTGAGCATCACCCTGATACCAAAACCTGGCAGTCACAGTGAAAAAATAAAACAATGAGCCAATATTCCTGGTGAATATAGACACAAAAGTCTTCAAGAAAATAATAGCAAACCAAACTCAACAGTACATCAAAAAATTAATTCACCACAATAAACAGGTTTCATTCCTCAAATGCAAGGCTTGTTTGACATACACAAATTAATAAATGTGATTCACCACATAAACAGAGTTAAAAACAAAAACCATATTATCATCTCAACAGATGTGGAAAAAGCTTTTGATAAAATCCAGCATCGCTTCATGATAACAATTATCAAGAAACTAGGCATCAAAGGAACATACCTCAAAATAATAAGACCCATCTATTACACACCATAGCCAATGCCATGCTGGATGGGCAAAAACTAAAACCATTCCCCTTGAGAACTGGAGTACAACAAGGATGCCCACTGTCACCACTTCTATTCAACATAGTACTGGAAGTGTTAGCCAGAGCAGTCAGGCAAGAGACAGAAATGAAAGTCAACCAAATAGGAAAAGAAGAAGTCAAACTCTTTTCACAGATTATATGATTCTATACCTAGGAAACCCTGAAGACTCTGGCATAAGGCTCTTGGAACTGATAAATGACTTCAGTAAAGTTTCAGGATACAAAATCAACATACAAAAATCAGTATGATTTCTATACACCAATAATGTTCAAGCTGAGAGCCAAATGAAGAATGCAATCCCACTTACAGTAGTCATATCCAGGAAATATCTAGGAATATATCTAACCAAGGAGGTGAAGGAGCTCTACAAGGAGAAATACAAAACACGGCTAAAAGAAATCATAGATGACACAAACAAATGGAAAAACATTTCATGCTCATGGATTGGAAGAATCAGTATCGTTAAAATGGCCATACTGCTCAAAGCAACTTACAGATTCAGAGTAATTGCAATTCCTATCAAAATACCAATGTAATTTTTCTTTTGTTTTCTTTCTTTCTTTTTTTTTTGTGATGGAGTCTTGCTCTGTCACCCAGGCTGGAGTGTAGTGGTGTGATCTTGGCTCACTGCAACCTTCACCTCCTGGGTTCAAGAGATTCTTCTGCCTCAGCTACCCAAGTAGCTGCTACACCTAGTGCATACCACCACACCCAGCTATTTTTTTTGTGTTTTTAGTAGAGACCGGGTTTCACCATATTGGCCAGGCTAGTCTCGAACTCCTGACCTCAAGTGATCTGTCCACCTTGGCCTCCTAAAGTGCTGGGATTACAGACGTGAGCAACCATGCCTGGCCCAGTGTCATTTTTCATGGAAGTAGAAAAAACTATTCTAAAATTGATATGGAACCAGAAAAGAGCCCAAGCAGCCAAAGCAATCTTACAAAAAATGAACAAAGCTGGAGGCATAACATTACCTGAATTTCAACCATACTATAAGTCTACAGTAACCAAAACAGCATGGTACTGCCATAAAAACGGATTCATAGACCAATGGAACAAAATAGAGAACTTAGAAATAAAGCCACATACCTACAACCATCTGATCTTTGACAAAATTGACAAAAATAAGCAATGGGAAAAGGACTCCCTATTCAATAAGTGATTCTGGGATAGCTGGCTAGTCATATGTAGAAGAATGAAACTGAACCTGTACCTTTAACCATATATAAAAATTAACTCAAGATGGATTAAAGATTTAAATATAGGACCCTAAAGTATGAGAATCCTAGAAGAAAACCTAGGAAACACCATTCTGGACATCAGCCTTGCTAAAGAATTTATGACTGTCCTCAAAAGCAATTGCAACAAAAACAAAAGTGAACTACTGGGACGTAATTAAACTGAAGAGCTTCTGCATGCAAAAGAAACTGTCAACAGAGTAAATAGACAACCCACAGAATGGGAGAAAATATTTGCAAATTATGCATCCAACAAATGTCTAATATCCAGAATCCATAAGGAGCTTAAACAGTTGAACAAGCAAAACACAAATAACCCCATTAAAAATGGGGAAAAGACATGAACAGACACTTCACAAAAGAAGGCATACAAGTGGCCAAAAAACATGAAAAAATGCTCCACATCACTGCTCATCAGAGAAATGCAAATGAAAATCACAATGAGATATCATCTCATACAAGTCGGAATGGCTATTATTAAAAAGTTAGAAAACAACAAATGCTGGCGAGGCTTATACATTGTTGGTGGAGATGTAAATTAGTTCAGCTATTGTGAAGAGCAGTTTGGAGATTTCTTAAATAACTTAGAACTACAATTCAACCCAGCTATCCCATTACTTGGTGTACATCTAAAAGAAAACAAATTATTCTACCAAAAAGACACATGCACTTGCATCTTCATTGTAGCACTGTTCACAATAATAAAGACATGGAATCAATCTAGGTGCCCATCAATGGTGGACTGAATAAAGAAAATGTGGTATGTATACAACATAAAATACTATGTAGCCATAAAAATGAATGAAATCATGTCCTTTGCAGCAACATGGATGCAGCTGGAGGTCATTATCCTAAGCGAATTAACATAGGAATAGAAAATCAAGTACCACGTGTTCTCACTAATAAGTGGGAGCTAAATATTGAGTACACATGTACATAAAGATTGCAGTAATGGAAACTGGGACTACTAATGTGAGATAGGAGGGAGATGGGAATGGGTTGAAAAACTATTGGGTATTATGTTCACTGCCTGGGTGATGGGACAATTTGTACCCCAAACCTCAGCATCACGCAGTATACCCAGGTAACACACCTGCACATATATCTCCTGAATATAAAATAAAAGTTGGAAAAAATAAATTTAAAAAATACTGTTATATATCCAGACACAAAATACATAGGGATATATTTAATGAAATGTGATTAAGACTTCTGCATTGAATATACAGAACATTACTGAGGAAATTTAAAGATGATCTAACTGGAGAGACATGCTATTTTCACAGACTGAAAAACTTGGTGGTGTTAAATATCAATTTTCTCAAAACTTATCTGTAGATTAAATAAAATCCCAATAAAAATCCCAACAGGCTTTTTTGAGGGGTAAAAGTTGACAAGCTGATTCTAAAATTTATATGTAATTGAAAGTGTCCGAAAATAACAACAACAAAAAGAATAAATTTGGAGGACTTAAACTTTCTGACTTCAAGACTTAGTGTAATGTTATGGTAATCAAGACAGTGTAGTATTTATGTGTAGACAGGCAACTGGAACAGAATAGAGGGTTCTGAAATAGATCCACATTTATGTTGTCAATTGATTTTCTACCAAAGTGCCAAAGCAATTCCAAAGAAAATGATAGTCTAAAAAATGCTCTCAGAACAACTGACTATCCGTATGGGGAAAAAAATGAACTTCGCCTGTTGCAAGTAAAACTCCTGTTTCCATCGCTACTCTATGTCTACTCTGAATACCTCATTTCTGACACCAGATGTGTGGGTTTTATTTTTCCCACACCAAGCAATTCTGCACTTTTCAGCAGACATTGAATGGGTGTCCTAGCATTTAATTCAGTTATGAGATGATCTACCTAGAGATTATATTAACTTTCACAGGTTAAGAATTCAATCCCACAGAACTGCCACCACCTCAGACACCAGTTGTAAATCCAGGTTGCATCTATGCTTCTCCGACCAACCTGCTGTAAATCAGAAGTTCCCACAACCCCATTCTTTGGTTCAATAATTTTCTAGAATGGCTCACAGAACTCAGGAAAATAGTTTACTTACCAGATTACTGGTTTATTATGAAAGGATACAATTTAGAAATAGACAGATGGAAAAGATGCATAGGGAAAGGGTGTGGAGCTCTTATACCCTCTTCAGAGTGCCACCCTCTCAGCACCTCCATGTGTTTACCAATCTGGAAGTTCTCCAAACCCAATCTTTTAGGGATTTTTGGGAAGGCTTCACTACATAGGCATGATGAACTATTAATTCAATTCCTATCCCCCATTCCTTTCCCAGAGGAAGGGATATAGGACTAAAATTTCAAAGCTTCTAATCATGGCTTGGTCTTTCCGGTGAGTAGTCTCAATCCAGGAGCCCATGAAGAGTAACCTTGTTAGAACAAAAGATGCTCCTATCACACAGGAAACGTCAAGCAGTTTAGGAACTCTGTTGTCAGGAACCAAGGTTAAAGATGAAGTATTAGAACAAAAAGATGCTCCTAGCACTCCTATCTCTTAAGAAATTACAAGGGGGTTTTAGGAGCCCTGTATCAGGAACTGGGGGCAGAGACCAATATATGGATTTGTATTATTTCACACGCATACATCACACTGTACACAAAAATTAATTTGACTAGGGACTTTAATGTAAAAACTAAAACTATAAAATCTCTAGATGAAAACATAAGAGGCTATTTTTGCAATCTTGCAACATCAATACAAGATAATGGAATTTGATTTTTAGACAGAACCTAGAAAACTAGTGATAAAAGAAAAAAATTAATAATGTGGACTTTATCAAAATTAAAAACATCTACTCATCAAAATACATTGTTAACAGAATGAATAGGGGAGTCACAGACATGGAGAAAATATTTGCGAAAACATGTCTGGCAAAGGTCTTGTGTTCAGAATTACAAGCAATTCTACAATTCAATAAAATTAGACAATCAACCCTCCCCCCACCAAAAAAAGATCAAAGACCTTGAATGGGCATCTCAGAAAGTATTATACACAAATGGTCAATAAATATATGAAAAAGTGCTCAATGTCATTAGTATCTGGAGAATTAAAACTAAAACACATCCTCTAGAATGGCTAATATTTTTAAAAAACTGACCAAACAAACTGGACAATATCAAATATAGGTAAAATGTGAGGCAATTGAAATTTTCAAACATTGCTGGTGGGAATATAAAATGATATGACCACTTTGGAAATTGGTTTGGCAACTTATAAAGTGAAACATAAATCTCATTAAAATCTAGAAATTCCACTCTAAGATTTTTACCTGAGAAAACATGTTTGCAAAAACATTTGTACAAGAATGTTTTAGCAGCTTTATTCATATTAGCCCAAACTGGAAACAATTCAAATGTTCATCAATGTAGCCTGATAAATAAATGGTGATATATACACAGAATGGGATACTACTCAAAATTAAAAATGGGCCGGGCACGGTGGCTCTTGCCTGTAATCCCAGCACTTTGGGAGGTGGATCCCGAGGTCAAGAGATCGAGATCATCCTGGCCAACATGGTGAAACTCCGTCTCTACTAAAAATACAAAAATTAGCTGGGCGTGGTGGCACGCACCTGTAGTCCCAGCTACTCAGGAGGCTGAGGCAGGAGAATTGCTTGAAGCCGGAAGGCAGAGGTTACAGTGAGTTGAGATCGCACCACTGCACTCCAGCCTGGTGACAGAGCGAGACTCCATCTCAAAAAAATAAAATTAAATAAAATAAAAAAATAAAAATTAATCTTTCACTGAAATGCATGATAGCATGGATGAAATTCAAAACATTTTGTTGAGTAAACAAAGCCATATTCAAGAATACATACTGAATTTATATGAAGAACAAGAATTTGTAATGAACAAGAATAGGCAAAACTAATCTACTGTGATAGCAATCACAATAATGATTGCCTCTGAAGGGGTAGGTATTGACTGAGAAGGGGCAGAAGATATCTTTTTGGGATGATGGAAATCTTCGATATCTTGATAGAGTGGGTTTATATAGTTGTATAGTTTTATAAAGTAGATTAATAAATCAGAACACAAAGGCAAGAAACAGATCAATATAGACATGGAGACTTCATATAGATAGAGGTGGTAGGTCAATGATTGGTGCTGGGATAACTGGCAAGCCACATGTAGAAGAATGAATTTGGATCCTCATCTCTCACCTTATACAAACATCAACTCAAGATGGATCAAAGACTTAAATTTAAGACCTGAAACCATAAAAATTCTACAAGATGACATCAGAAAAACCCTTCTAGACATTGGCTTATGTAAAGAGTTCATGACCAAGAAACCAAAAACAAATGCAACAAAAACAAAGATAAATAGATGGGACTTAACGAAACTCAAAAGCTTCTGCACAGCAAAAAACAATCAGTGGGGTAAACAGATAACCCACTGAGTGGGAGAAAATCTTCACAATGTATACATCTGACAAATGACTAATATCCAGAATCTACAAGGAATTCAAACAAATTAGCAAGAAAAAAAAATCCCATAAAAAAGTGCCCTAAGGACATGAATAGACAATTCTCCAAAGAAGACATACAAATGGCCAACAAAATATTAAAAAATGCTCAGCAGCGGGGCACACACCTGTAATCCTTGCACTTTGGGAGGCTGAGGTGGGTGGATCACCTGAGGTCAGGGGTTCGAGACTAGCCTGGCCAACATGGTGAAACCCTGTCTCTACTAAAAATGCAAAAATTAGCTGGGCATGGTGGTGTGCCCCTGTAATCCCAGCTACTTGGGAGGCTGAGGGGGAAGAATTGCTTGAACTTGGGAGGTGAAGGTTACAGTGAGCAGAGATCATGCCACTGCACTCCAGGCTGGGTGACAGAATGAGACTCCATTTCAAAAAAAAAAAAAAATGCTCAACCTCACTAATGACCAGGGAAATGTAAATCAAAACCACAGTGCAATACTGCCTTACTTTTTTAGGAATGGCCATAATCAGAAAACAAAACAAAACAAAACAAAAAATAGATGTTAGCATGGATATGGTGAAAAGGGAACACTTTTACATTGCTGGTGGGAACATAAACTAGTACAACCACTATGAAAAACAGTGTGGAGATTCCCTAAAGAACTAAAAGTAGAACTACAATTTGATCCAGTAATCCCTCTACTGGGTATCTACCCAGAGGAAAAGAAGTCATTACATGAAAAAGATACTTGCACATGCATGTTTATAGCAGCACAATTCACAATTGCAAAAATATGGTACCAGTCCAAACACCCATCAGTCAATGAGTGGATACAGAAATTGTGGTTTATATATGATGGAATACTACTCAGTCATTGGAAGGAATGAAATGATGGCATCCACAGCAAGCTGGATGGAATTGGAGACCATTATTGTAAGTGAATTAACTCAGGAATGGAAAACCAAACATCATATATTCTCACTCATAAGTGGGAACTAAGCTATGATAAGGCAAAGACATAAAAATAATACAGTGGACTCTGGGAACTCAGGGGAAAGGGTGGGAGGGGATGAGGGTTAAAAGACTCAGTGTACACTGCTCAGCTGATGGGTGTACCCAAATCTCAGAAATCATCACTAAAGAACTTATTCATGTAACCAAACACTACCTGTTCCCCAAAAACCTATTGAAATAAATAAATCAGTATATATACAAAAGCTTGAAATATACTTTTGAGCACATTATTAGAAATGTGGAGCTAAATACCAAAAGTAACACTTGAAAGACTTGACAGTGATTGCCTTTGGGTCATATGAATGAGGGTGGGGAATGGCGTGGTGGAGGTCCATTGTCACATAAGCTTTTCAATAAAATTGAATTTTTTACTTTTTGCAAGCATTAATTTAAGAAAAGTAAAATCAATTAAAAATAAAAAGCATTTACAAGATGACCTAGCAATGCTCTTTTACTGATTTTTACAAATAAGTGAAAATAAATATATTCTTAGGACCTAAAAGAAATCAGGCCTGAGCAAAAAATGAGTCAAATCAGATAACTTGACATTAGGTCTATAAGAAATATCAAGATTTCTGCCTCTCTTTCTGATAGAATTTCATGAGAATCTTTGCATATATGCTCTTAGGATGTCTGCTATGAGGAATGCTTTTATTTTCTCAATTGTAAATGTAGAAGCAGTAGTTAGGAGATAGGAATGACTTAGAATGAAGGCTTATTAATAGATATGTTATAGGATGAAACCTGAAAAAATTCTGCAGTTGAATGATTTGTATAAATAATTTTAATAGTTGATTTATTAAACTCTACACTAGTCTCTTGTTGAGCATAGTATCTACATATACATAGTCAATGAATACAAAACTATACTATTAAGACGATCTAATACTCTAGCTCTTCTTTATGTACAACCCTATACTCTCAGGAGAAATGAGATATTAATCACTCCCACTGCTTGTAGGTTGTATATTTTTCTTGTGACATTTGAATGACCATGCCAGTCAATGTATTCCATGCAGTTGTTGGAATGACTTGCAATGGTTGTAAACTGTACACTCATGGAATACAGATACCATGGTTCTTTTGCTTACTCTTCTTATATCTTAGCATCCACACCTATACATTTGGAAGTAGCTCAGATAAATTATTCTTAGTTCTTTCATTTTAGGATTTTTAGTTTACCTTAAGGACATCAGAAAATAAATACAGACACCACAAGGAGTACATGAGCCCTACTTGTGTAACTGTAAGTGTTAACTGTTGTATGTATTACTTTGCTTGTGAAATATTGTAACAAACGGACCAAAAAGAAGTTTGCTAATTACAGGACACCTCTTATGTAAGTTTACAAATACTGTTCATCTTGGTAGAAAAAAAATCTCCATACTCTTCCAAATATAGGCACACAAAATGAAAGCAGAATGAGAAAGTTCACATTTTGGGTGCTTAGATTTGTCAAATGATAAAAGGGAAATAGTATTTTTAATAACTGTACAGAAGAAATTTGTGAAACAGTGGGAAATAAGAACAAGTCACAAAATTGTGATAGTTGGTAGCTGTAGTGGCTCAAATAAAATTATAGCAAAAAAGGTTAATGAATTAAAAAAGAGTAGGCCCTGTACCTGTTCTCCTAGGTCCAATTGATATGGCCCTATTCCAGGAAAGGTGGGTTGGTACTTCATTTTCCTATTGCTATATTTGGAAAAATCACAAAATTGCTGAAATTCTGGGTCAAAAGACTACAAGGTAAAACAGTTATATATGATCACCTATCTCATATAGACATATATAGTTTTATTGATATTAAATATAACTACTTGATTTTGATGAAAACCTTGAATGCACCTTGTGCTTAAAGAGTTTTCCAAGCCAGGCATGGTGGCATGGGTCTGTAGTCCCAGCTACTCAGGAAGCTTGAGGCATGAGTGATCCCTGGAGTTTGATACCATCCAGGGCAACGTAGTGTAGAGTTTTCCAGCGCGGATGATTATAGTGTGTTTCACTGCCTGCCGTCCAGGAAGTCTTTGTAATTTTTTCTTTCATCATGCCCAGATAACATATACTCATATGAAAAAACCAGTGAAACATTAAATCTCTTATTGGCTTTGCAAAATAATTTCTTAAACATTAATGGATAAAATGTTATTCTAACAAAAGCTATTTTTAAAAGAGAATAGCAACAAACGTTGGAATCCTACTCATAAAATTTAGACATAAGAGATTTTGTACTAGAACTGATTTTGAAAACCAAAGTAGTTTTACGAATTTCTCTTTGTATATTAAACCTGAGCTGTAAAGGTAGGATAATAGAAGTCTACTGGTGATTTTTAACAATCTTTTAACTAATATAATATCAAGGACCAAATGTTGCTGGTTCAAAGTAGTTTCTTTGTTCCTTATATTTAAGTAATAATGGTCTTAATATAAATTGTAATGCTCGTGTAAATAATCAGCTTACATTTAAAAAACTCTTAATTGAATAAAGTCAAATACATGAATATGTTGTTTTACTCTTTATTATAATTTGGGAGATAGTTGAAACTTAACAGTGAAATACATTCAATTTCAATAATAATATCCACATAAATAAATGCCTATGGGTGGTGAATATTGAATAAAAATTGTAAGGACAAGTAATTATTTTATGCTGCATTTTTTCATGTTAAATGAAGTTTAAATTTTGAAAATGTAAATGTGTTAGTATATTCAGAAATTTTTCCTAATTAGATATTTTTGCTCAGTTTGTGCTAATCCAGGTACTGTTACATATTGTACCACTTGTTTAATTATTTTCTCTTTGTTTAAAAATTACCTTTTCCTTTTAGACTAATATAAAAGTATCAGAAGTAAATTTAGAAAATAACTCATCTAGGCAATAGAAACACCATATTTCTGTCATTTATTAGACTATACTTATTCCCTGCTGAATAAAAATAAAAGACATCATGGATGATAACCAAAATTAGAATTTATTTGGTTTCTCTAGTGGATACCAAATATGCAGTTACTAGGCATGGGCAGGAGATTAATGTCTCCTGAAGAAGATTCATCATTTTGAGTAAAGAAAAATACCCAAATGAATATTTTAAAACTTAAACAAACAAACAAAAAAGCACAAAGTGTGGTGCCTGGTTCAATAAATAATAATACCAAAAACAAACATCAGTGATTTTTAGCTGCTGCTGCTTCCTTTTTTGTTTTGGAAATACGGGCTCATGATTATCACATCCAACTGTTGAAATATTCATTTGACATTATCTTAGATATAAACTTAGATAGTTAGTAGTGTTATTGTCTGGCAAACTCACATGATTTTCAGTTTTATCATTATATTTTCTCACAGTGGTGATGTAGTAGTTAATGTGGCCTTCAATTTTGTAGACAGCTAACACCTGGCTTACTAAGACTAACACTTTCACACCAATAAGTAAAACTTGGTAAGATGGATTGTCTGCTGCACAGATCTTATGCTGTAGTTATAGAGTTAAGAAGTCCTTGTTATTATGAATGTGCATTATGAGTATATTGTACACAGTCCTGGTATGCAAATGTGTAGCATTCAGAGAAGTGAAATAATTCTGTGTTATTATTATCTTTGTAAATTACGTCTTAAGAGTTTTTGAGGACTTTATGAAGGCAGTTTTCTATAGTCACAGTCATACAGTATGTGCAGCACAAAGTGTTTTCTTTCACTATTAACAATAACTGAGCCAATGAAAATGCTGTTTAAATATACACCCAGAAAGCAGTTATCTGGCTCGTCCTTCTTACTATCCACAAACCATCTTTTATCGTCTTTTAAGACCGCATACGAAACAGCTTTGTAAACATCTGTTTTCCATTGTTAATTGTCAGGAAAACTGGAATTTAAATGCTTCTTTAAAAGCCTCCTAATCCTATCAAGGAGAATAAGTTGCATATGTTTATCTTTTCTTCTGTAGATTGTTTCTTTAGACTTCATTAAAAAAATACACACATAGTATTCATTTACTTTCTAAAAATTACTTTTAAGATAATATTTCAATAGATATTTTGAGGATATTGCTTTGTAGTAATTAGTTGAAATTATTGGCAACAGGAGCTATATGTTAAAAAGATGCATGATAAATATAGACTTAAATCTAATGTGTCTTTTCAAATCATTTTCAGAGTTTTCTTGGGCATATTCCACATTGAAATGTGCAATAAAAGAAAATATAAAGAATAGGTACTTGGTAGCTAAATAACAAATTAATTTAGAGCTCCAAATCTTCAGTCATAGTTATTCTCTGGAAATATATGCTTTATTTTCATAGGCTTTTTCTGTTCCAATAATCAAGCCATTAATGTCAACAGAGTATCTCTCACAGTGATATACTAAGAAGGCTTTTGCAATAGTACAGTGTGATTTCCTTCTAAATGAAAAGGATCTCTTGCAATAATTACTTTAAAAATATTAAAATTCTGCTCTAGTTATTCTGAATGTATAATGTAAAAGCAAATGCACCTATCTCTTGAGAACGGAAAGAGCATCCATAATTTAATAATTAAGTAATGTAATAACCAATAATTTTTCTTACCTATAAATATACCTAAATAACAAGAGTATGGAATATTAAGAGAAGTAGTTGGTTGTTAGTAAAAACTTTTTTTTTTCAGAATGTATTCTTTTAAAATATTTTGTAATCTTTATTAAATTGCTATCTTTTTCATGTCATTGGAATGCATTGTGAATTTTTATTTTTAAAAGGCTCGTACTCTATTTCTAGATGGGTAGAAATTGGAAACTTACTATTTACTATTTTTATCTGCTTTTCAGTTTTTGCTTTTCAAACTTGTGTTGAAGTGATGTAGAACTAGGCCTTATCACTGCATATAAAATTAATTGAAATGACATATTGTTGCAGTTTCTATGACAACCATATCATGATGCTGATGCTCTTAAAAATATCTAAAATATGCTAATTCTAGTGAACATAGTTAACACTTATTTGCTTAATATTCAATTTAGTACTAAACTTCATCAACTTTGAAAGTAGGTTGATAACATATTGTGTGCAATTAAAAGAGGTTTTTGTATTGAGCTGTTGAGTTTAGTATTTTCCCCTAGAAGCCTACTATTCTAGAACTTTAAGTGTGAATAAGTGAAGCTTTTCATTTGTTATTGTCTTAAACAGACATGAATGAACATGAGGATAATCATTGTTGCAGATTTTCACTATTGTTTTCTTCCTCCCCTCCCCCGTTTTAAAGATAATATATTCAAATTCATAGAAAACATTCTGATGAAAATAAAAGTTCAGTAAAACCCAATGAGTTATTTAAATAATAGCAAACATCCAGATACTTGGGAACATTGACTTATTTTTTAGCTTTCATTTGTTTGTTTGAATTTGAGAAGATAACATCTCTATATTGTATGTATCATTATGATACATGCTAAAGACATAAAACTTAGCAAGTTATAGAATAATTTTGCATAGCAATTATATTAAACATTTTGACTTGAAATACAGTTTGAGTTTTCTTTTAGAATTGATTTAAAAGTAAAAGATGTTATTTGGAATTGGCTTATAACTATACATCCTGTTTTTAAATAAAGGTTTTTTATAGATATATCGTTTGATAAGTCAGAAAACTTATTTTTAGAAATGTATACAATTTGTTGGTTAATAAAAATAACGGGTAATTTCAACAGTATGTGCCAAATAGAATGAAATATCATCATATGGAGAATTATCAAATATTGAACAGAATGCTTCCACTGGCATATTTAATAAAAATTAATTTTCAATATATATGCAATAGATCTTTAATTAATATATATTAAATCATAAAAGCAAAAAGATAAATCCTTAGTTAACATACTTTTAATTATTTGTTTTGCACATACGAGGCACTCAGTAAATATTTAAGCATGAATAAAATTGTGGAAAACAAGCAAAAAGTCTCCAATATGATTGTAATGTTAAAAAAAATACGCACACAAAAGAAATCCAGTATTTAGAAATTTAAAAAATAGTATGGGATTTCGAAGAAGATTTTTAAGTAACACATTTTAAAATTAGAGATTTTAGTCAAATTTAGTTTTAAACACAATGCTAACAAATAATAAAACAAAATTGCTGAGGTAAACTATCAAATATTTAAAGACTAGTAGTAAATTATTGTTTCATATTTATTGGTGGGAAGTTTTACAGCATTATTTTTGTGTTCCTTCTTTGTCTTTTATTAGGTATTGGAAATGACCTATACTGATTTACTAAATTTTTCTAGGCTGGCTAAAATGCATAATGAATGATATAGTAATCATCTTTGTGAATGGCCAGCCTCAGACTTGGGAAGAGGCAAGTGGGTCTATAAATGGAGAAAGGCATGGATGAAGGAATGCACATGCTTTAACATTACTTGATGGTGAAAAGATAACACGATATCTCAGAAGGATGTTATCATGAGGGGTACTTTGAATTTTAGTGACTAAAGTTTATTTCTGTGGTTATTACCCTATAACCCTTCCTTATATTTTTCTTTTCTGTGTTTTATTGTGATAATCATGCTTACTTGTGTAATTATTTAGATCACTTTCAGTTAAAAAAAATTCAAAAATTCTATGTATCATTGTAAGAGAAACAGATGATGGATAGAAATTTCACTTTTCATCTGGATGTTTCAGAAGTGTTAGTTTTGGCCACCTTAAGCAATAAAGCAACGATTACCTTAATAAATACATATATTTTCAGATAGCACTTCAAAAATGTTAGGTCTGGTATTGTTAAAAATATAGATGACGTGTATGTTTTTTGGGAAATTGGTAGGAGTTTACAACATTCTGGTTTCTATCACATTCTTAGGATTTTTGATTAAAAATCATGGAATTGGTCCCTGACTGCACATGTGATATGTGTTCCAGTTTTGTAGTCACTGGATTTGTTTAATTCCTACCCTGGCTTAGTTTCTGCCAGTTATGTTAAACTTCATGTGTATATTTTTTCCATTTAAGATAAAATGAACTGTCAGGATTATGTATGGCAAAACCAAGAGCCCTCTGAGTTAAGGCTCTCGGGACATTGTACAAGTCTAATATTCTTGTATAAGGCCTACCCACTGCAACTAAGAAATGAGATGATTTGAGGGCTATTACATACTTAAGGTTTTCATAGTGGATTAGAATAGCATTACTTAGCACAGGTGTTTCTATAATTGGGATTCCCTGGGAAAATTCAGTACTGTTCTCAATAACATTCAGCTTTCCACATAAATGGAAGAGCTATCCAATGTTAATTTGATAGGCTGTGGCATGAAACAGGGAGTGGGGTCTGGCTTGGGGGCCTGTTGCTTCTTCTATTGGAGAAGACATTTCTTGTTGTCCATTAGCACCGGGTTGCTGTGGCTATATTTTTAAATTTTAATTTATTCCATTATTTATTGCTGACCAAAATACTGAATGGGCACAGCGGAAGTCAGCCAGGGCTGATTTATGCTCATATGAAACAAAATAGTTCCCTAGTGCCCCTTTTTCTTGAAATAAATAGAATTCTTCTCAATTTATAAAGTATATTTAAATAATGTCTATGCATCCAAGTAGCAGAGAAATGACTGAGGAACCCATGGGGCACAGTTCACCGAGGAGGACCTTCGGTGTGGCCTTGCAGATGTCCCCAAGCCTTGGAGGCAGTGACCAGGAGTAACAAAGAACAACTGCAATAAGTTATTTCAGGATTTAGCTAGGAGGTTCTTAAGCCTGGCATTCTTTTAGTGCAAGGCGTGAATACAGAAGAACGGTGAGCGAAAAAGGCTTCCATAGGGGTAGGAATGGGAAAATAGAAAATCAGTGATATAATTAATAACAATCATTATTATTTTACCTAATCCATTGTTAGACACTCAGAAGGACTGATTTCCTGAGAAATGGGCGACTATAGAGCTGAGAAATGTTCAGCTCTCGCAGTAGGCGGCCGGGCTGCCTGAACGTCCTTCTCTTGCACGCAATTCTTGTCTCGGAGACCTCCGTTTGTGACCTTGGGTCTGGCCGCGTCCCTGAGTCCCTTTGTCTGTCTCCTGTTCCGAAGGTGGAGAGGAAGCGGGAGATGAGTCCCAGGGAGTACGAAGTCAGCTCTGAGCCGAGGTCACCGCAGAAGGGAGCTCGGTCTTCGGTCAGGACCGGAGCAGTTGGTATGCCTTTTCGAAGCTGCCCCCACCCTCTGCCACTGCCCTCCCGTAGGAGTTAGTGTTTGGAGTTTCGGAGCTGCAGCCCCTGTCTTGGAGCTGCAGACAGTTTGGCCCGAAGCTTTGTACTTTGCTGGGAGAGTTCGCCTTCGCTCGATTCCCGGCTATTGGTTTCAGCTAGTTGGAAGTTTTAGCTCTCACTCCTGTCAGCCCGAGTCTCTGAGGGCAGACGGCGCCTAGCGCGGCCCGCGCGCCCGCAAGGCGCCCTCCCTTTGCTTCTCTTTCAAGCGGTCCGGGAGGTCGCCAAGGCTGCTGGGCTAGTGTCAGCTGGGTTCGTCTCTACAGCCCCTAGCTGGGCGCAGTCTTCCCCTCGACCTCAAGGTGGCGACTTAGGCACGTAAACAAAGCTTGGCCAAGCCTGACCGCTGGCACCCTCGCCGTTCATCCACGAAACAGTCCAGTTTCCCCGATGCTCTCGAGCGGGCTGAATTGACTGTAAAGGGACTTCCGTTTAGATGAGGAGTTCGGCCAGAATTTCAGAATACGCGTGTGCGTGCGTGTGTGTGTGCTCGTGCGTCCGCGCGCGCGCGTGGAGGCAGCGGGAAGTGGTGATGGGATGGAAACCCTTGGCCGAACCCGTTTGGGACGCCGCGAGCCTCCCCTCCATCACCTGAGCCTTGAGGCCGAGCGACCCAGCGGGCTGGGGCTTCGGAACCATTCTGCACCGCGAGATATCTCGGAGTGCGCAACTGGCAAGACAGAGGCTCTGGTTGCCACCGCCAGCGGTAGAAGATTTGCTAATCTCGTTTTAGTGACACCCATAATTTATAAGTGGAGAGACCTGAAAAATAAAGCCCTGTGCCCTTCTTCAGGGTGCATGCCGGCTGATCTGAGTGGCAGGGGTAGTTGGGGGTGGGGAAGAGAGACACAGACAGTGAACGAATAAACGTGCGGCAGTCACACAATCTTACCTCCGGGACGAAAGGACACGGTTCCTAGAACTGAGATTTCCATAGCCCGTCTGCATCCCAGCTGTTTTTCCCGTAGGCGCTTTCCTGCCTAACACCGCCTTCTGACTAACTTGGACAAGGCTTGAGCTGACCCCCTCCTTTTTTCCTCCCTTTTTTTCTTTCCAGACATTCCCTAAACTCAACCCAGGGCAAATCCAGAAGTCGGTACAGTACAGAGCTTCCATTCAATCGTGGGGGTGGGGGGAGGGAATCCCGTTTACAGTTTCTCTTAGGCAGATGGAAGAAGTAGATGGTTACAGGACTTTGGCAGGGTGCGTGGGGATGACATGGGGTGTTGGTGTCAGGGAATCGCGATTTCTCTTAGGTATTGGTGCTGCAGGTAAGGTTCCCAGATTCCAGCTGCCCTTGTGCTGAGCTGCAGTGTCGGAGAGTGGAGGGTGATCCGCGTCTGATTAGAGGGGAATGGAGGAGGGTGACGTGGGGGAGAAATGGACCCTGTACAGGCTCCACGGACACACATTGTGTTAGTTCGTGTCTGTGCCGCTTTACGCTGCCTTTGGGAGCTTTTTGAGAAAGGTAGTATACTCTAGGCTTTTTCTCTCCTTCTTCATCGTCATCCCTCCACTCCCAACCCCGCCCCCGCCGCCTCAATGTGTTTAAAAAGAAGGGAATACCCTTCTAAAATAAGTTAAAAATCTTTCTCTGACTTTCCATTTGAGATGCCAAAAGGATTAAATAAATGAAACTTTATTTACAGAGAAGTTTATCCACAGACTCAGCGACATCTCTGGTCTTTGGCCTTATTCTAATTCATGGTGGTAATTACCCTTCGTTTCTTTAAGTGCAATAGATTTATTGCCTTAGAGACTATGCACAGTTTGATTGAATTATTCATTTTTTTTTTCTTTGGTGTAGACTGCATCTGGGGACTCTGATGTGACGTGTAGATTTTTTTTTTTTTTCAGGAACAAAGGGAATGTGGAAATGAAAGAGAGAGGGAGAGAGAGGCTGGCAGATGTAATGAGACGCGGTGAAGGTGTACGCAGACTGGCACTCCCACTCCTCCCTTCTGCTCTCACTGCAGCCCTGGGTAACTCGCAGGCTAACACAAACAGCTTTTCTCCCGAAGCCTGCCCTCTGTCACTGTAAGTACATCAGCCTTCTCTTATCAGCATGCAGATTCCAGCCACGCACTCCCTAGCCTGGCTTTGCACCTTAGACAGCAGAAGCGCATTTAAAAATTAACTTTCCTAAGCTAGGAAAGGCATGTCTGTAAAACTTATTTTTGATTTATCTTTATTTTTCTTTGGAAAAAAGTTCATGCATTTTTACCACTTTTCCCCCACCTCCTTTGTGGCGGTGCTGTGCCGCTACTGTCGCTACCGCTGTGATCTTCCTAATAGAAATGACACGCAGATTCAAATGAAATTTAATGTTATTCTTTATCCACTTAAAGTCAAGGGACAATACCTTGTCCTTTTGCAGAATGACATCTTAAGGAACGCAGGACATTATTCAGTTTGCTTTTAGCTTTTGTTGCTGAAACACGAGTTCCGACCTCTTGGAGGCAGAGTCCCAGGGGCACTGTTATTTGGGAGTTCAGGTTATTTGGTTACTTCAAACTTAAATGAAGTGCGATGGGCAGCTGGAGTGTTGGTATGTTTGTTATCCCCGTTTAAGGAAACCAATTGCTAAAACTTCTCCGTACTGACTTGAAGTTTTCAACTTCTTCCCTTTTGGCTTTTACACTCTCTCATTTATCCTTCGTTTCAGTAAAAGTTCTTCTCGGTGTTTGGGAGCGATTGACATTTATGCTTGTCCAATTTATACAGTAGCTTTGAAGTCCTTCCTGAAAGAAGTTAGCGACTTTAATATGAAATCATGTAGGTCTGAATTGTCCGCCCGGATGGTGTAAGGAGTCTTTCAAAGCGGGAATTCGAGGTTTTAATAGCCGTTGTGATTTTTGCGTGGGTGTTTCAAATACTAACTTCTCAAGCAGAATTAATTGCGTTGTCCTTCCCAAGTTCAGGGGGACTTCTTTCCAGGAACCGTGCGCGCCTTTCCTTTTGCGAGTTCGCGCCTCTTCTCTGGAGGTGCGAGGCCAAAGTTAGCAAAGCCGAATTGCCTTTGCTGGTTGCGGTGCGCAGGGACAGCACAGAGGCAGCGACTGCTGCGGGCAGGTAAGTCAGCCCCACCCGCTCGCCCCTCCTTCCCTCCCAGCTTCCCCCGAGCTCAGCGCACTGGGTTCTTGCGCCGCATGGGGCTCCAACCGCCAGGGAATGTGAGCTTATGAGTGCCTGGATCTGGCCAAGGTGCCTGGGTGCCCTCTGCTCCTCCGGGAACTTCTCCGAGCCCGCAGGCCGGTGCGGACCAGGTAGGTGGAGAGCCCGGCACTTTAGCGGGCTGCTGCGCTCCTCGCCTCTTCTACTTCATTGGTATAGCCAGCGCCCGAGACTTTAGAGGAAACCCTTAGCTCGCACCCCCGCCCCCAGGGCCACGTGTCACTCCATGCACAGCCTGAAGTACGGCATCGAGACCCCAAACTTTAGTTTCCTTCCTTTAGGGATCAATATTGTTACTTGCTCCGGGTTCCGCCTTATCAGTCTACTTTGCTATCAGTTTATTAGATACAATCTAAAAGGGGTTCCTGCTGCTCCTTTTCGGAAAGTTAATCGCGGCCAGGCATTAGGGCCTTCCGTGGACGCCAGAAATCTTGATAATGTCTCCTTCCTTTCCTTCTTGCCTCCCGCTAGCGGCCTGCATCTGGTCGGCAGGGTCAGTCTTGCCCACTAGAACCCCAATTGCTCTGTGATTTAAAGAGACGGATGCGCGGTATTTGGAGAGCCAAAATTGTCGCAGCAAATTGGAGGAACCCTTTCGCGCTCCAGCCTTTCCGTCCCTGATGTTTCACCTCTCTAAGTGGCTCTTCCCTGAGGACTTGGTCTTTGAGACATAATCTACACCCCTCTTCTCTCTGCTGGCATTTAGGACAGGTCTTTCAATGTTGACCTCTTTAGGCTTTGGAGAGGATTTTTGGTCGTTGTGGTTGAGTTCCAGGGCAGACAGCTGAGGAGTGCCAGGCTCTGGAACAGGCCCAACTACACTCTGACACACACAGAGGAGATCTGACACCTGTCCGGGCTAGAAACATTAGTCTGAGCTTGCCCCTTGGGCCTTAGAGGTCAAGGGGCCGGCAGGCAGTTCTGGGAGCCCTGGCCTTTAAGAGCTGCCCAGCAAGGTACCAGGGCATACCTCTCATTGATCTCCAAGCTCTGGTGCCTAGAGACAGATTTTCCAGTCCTGAAAGTCACCATGGGTGGTGGAGACACAAGATTTCTTGCTGGGGGCTAACTCTCCTCCCAAAAACGTGAAGTCAGTTTAACTCACAGTCCCCAAGCTACCAGTCTTCAAGCATTGTATTTCCTGGTGGGCCAGGAGCATATGACTATTTCTTCTGCCCTACGGATCCTAGGTGCTCATCTTCACTCTTAATCTCTGCCTTTTTCTTATCTGGAGTTTATATGAAACCAACATGGAGTATACTTTAAAAAGGCAGTATATGATCGAAAGCTCAGTTTGTTCCATCTTCTGTGCTTGCATCCTGTCTCCATTTTCTTCAAAGATAATGTAATAGAGATGAGACTTTCTCCCCTTTATCTTTGATCAGTTCATCTGTGGGAGCTCTTCCTCATGCGGGCAACTTTAGATTGTCCTGAAACTTTCTGATTTCTCCAGTCAGCATTCAGGACTCCTCTCTTTTGGTCCATATGTCCTTTCACAAAGTCTTTTTCGATGAAATGTCTCAAAGTCGCCATCTCATATGAGTTTCTGTACAGTAAGGATCTCTCCTTCACAAATCTCTGCAGGTTATGCTGGTGCTTCAGAACCTCTTTCCCAGCTTTTATCTTGATGTAGTTTTGACTTTCCACTGACTTCAGTTTCTCAAATCTAGTCTATTTCTTTGGGCCTGGGTTAAGGCAGGCCAACCTCACCTCGTGCATACTGCTTCTAGTTAGCCCTGTACTGCTATCAAAGCTAGTTTTCTCATCTATCTTTTATATTCTGCATCTCTACTACCTGAGACCTTATTCCCTGTCCTGGTCCTCCAGCTTTTTTTTGCACTGAGATAAAGTTTCAGGTGTCTACTTCTTTATGACATTCTGTGTCTTTCAAATCTATAAATCTACCCCTACATATGACTCAAAGGGAATCTTTATTTAGGTTTTTTTTTTCTGGGGGTCGTTTATTAACATAACTTTCTACATCTGACTTAGGCATTTTGTCATCCTGGGTGACTGAAACTGTTTTCATCTTCAACAACCTTTAACCTTTAATCCACCCCTCTTGAAATTGTTTCTCTAAATCTTTTCCTCCACAAAGTTGAGGTAATATACATATATCACCCACGCAATCCCATATAATGAAGACTTATCCATTTAACAGTATAACAATTGTAGAATTGTTTTATTTATTGTTGTGAAAATCTAATTTTTTTTGGTGGCTTGTATGTGTCCTGTTATTTATAATAATTTGAACCCATAAACTACATAATCCATATGGCGTCCAGAACACTGCCACCTCGTGTGTGAATTGCTTTTTCTTTCCTTTTCTTTTTTTTTCAATGTTTCCTCCTCCGTCGTTTAAAATGTTTCTCTTCCCCCATTTGCTGAGATCCTACTAAGTGGTGTCTTTTCATCATCTCTGCTTCCTTCATCTCTTTCTTTTCTCTCTTTTGACTACTTCTCCTTTTCATTTTCCTTCATCCTTCTTATTGTTCATCCTAACATCCACCCTTCTTGTCTTCTCCCTGGCCTGCCTGTCCTTCCCCTTCTCCATTTGTCTCGTGGCTCGCTTTCGTGGTCCAGTTCTATCTCTTAGTACTTCTTAACATTCAGCCCATGCCTCCTTCTATCACCTAACTTTTCCAAAGCACAAGCTACCATTCCTACATTTTCCTTTACCATTTGACTTCCTCACTTTCTGCAGTTTGATCCTTTTTTTTTCTCCCCCAGTTACCTACCTTTTCCATGCTACAGTTTGCCTTTCTCCTGACTCCTCCTCCCAGCAGCCCTAGCCCCAATAGAGCTCTTTTGGTCCTTTTCCCCTCAGCCTGCCTCTCCCCCACCTAGTACTTGTGCCTATTCTCCTCTGACCCCGACTCTTTCTCTTCTTTGTTTCCTTCCAGTTATCCCCTAGTAGTTGCTTCACTGCCTCTTTCCAGGCGCTTTCCCCAGTTTCAATCTCTGGTCTCGCTGGTCTCTCTGCCCTCCTCTGTCTTTGCGGCTCTCTCTTGCCTTTGCCTCCCGCTCTCCCCTCCTTCTTCCCCCGACCCGCCCTCCTCCCTCCCAGCTTCTCTGCCTGGCTCGCTGCCTCCCTCGCCTCTTGTCTCATCTTGCCTGTGTTGTCTGGGAGGGGAGCCCTGCCTCCTCTCCCTCGCTCAGATCAATGCCCTGGCCACTCACTTTCTGATGTTGCACGACGGGAAATGCTTTGAATACTTACGACATGGCCGCTCACACTGATTGCCAAGATTGACAGCACTAACCATCGCCTTCACTTGTTCCAGGGTGAAGCCCCTAGTCACCCCGCTCCGCGCGCACCTCCTGGCACCCCGGCGGCAAACTTCTGCCGCTCTGCACTGCCCCCGCCCGGGGCGGGACACCCCCGCAGACCTGAGTTAACGGGCTACGCCGGCCGCGGCGCTGGGGGGTTCTGTTCCCTTGCTTCCCGGACTGTGCCAATTGACCTAGCACCGACTCCCCTTACTTTTAATTTTTTTATTTGTATCTTTCCCTTTTTCTTTAATGCCATTTACTCCTGCGGCGCAGCGCACAAGGAGCCCTCCCGCGCGGTACCATCCTGGAGCCCGCCCAGGTAACCGGGACGGAGCGAGCGATCTCGAGAGCGAGGGAGGCAGAGCCAGGGCGCGCGGCCCGCTGTGAGCTACCTGTTGGGGCGCCGGAGGGGGCAGGGGGCAGGAGCTCAGGGCCTGGCCGCAGTCCCCCGGCGTCTTCCGCTCCTGCCCTTCCGGGCACTCCAGGGTTAGTTTCTGTGAGCTGGGACCGAGGGGCTGGGGCAGGACAGGCAGAGGGACGAGAGCCGAGCGAGCGGAGCCCTGAGAGGGCGCGGGTGGTTGGGAGCCGCGGCTGCCGGGCCGGGGAGGGTTTGCGTACTTGGCTGGGGAGGGGGAAGGAGGAGGAGGAGCGGGAGGAGGGCGCTCCGAGGGGCCGACGCGGAGGGGGAGTGGAGGGAGAGAAAGGGGCCCGGGCGCCCGCCGCTCGCTGGTGGACGCGCTTGATCCCGAGGATGCGTCCCCTTCTTGGAGAGTTGCGCCTTGTTCCGGAGTGACAGATCTGCGTGGCAGGCGTCTGTTTTTCTCCCCTTCACCTCCCCTCCAAAAAATCCACTCTGAGAAAACACATGTTGTAGCCGTAGATAACTGTGCGTAGGACACTAAGGCAAAAGGGCAGGGACAGGGACACAACGCAACCTTTGACAACAGAAAGCTGTTATCGCCATCCTAAGTATTCGTCGGGAAATCTGTCTGCCCTCTCGGCCCACCTCACTCCTCCACCTCTGCCTCCCCGCATAGATATTCTAATCTATATAATTGGGAATGATGTGAAAAAGAAGTCAGGTGGCTTAGAGAATGAATTTGTAAGTCTCCGTGAAGTTTGAGGTAGGTATTTCATTGAAGTTCGCGCAAGTGTGTGATAGAGGAAGCTTGTGTGGCTGCGTGTGTAGTCATCCCCCCTTGTTCTGTGAAAGCAAACGCGTGTCGGCTTTGAAGGTTCAGATGGGACCGCTGAGCGGTAATGCCCTCCATGCCCACAAGAGGGCAACATCCCGAGGGCTTTGTGAGCGCTGTGTCTCTTGTTACCGCTGCAGGCTTGGGTTTAGAGAAAGTTATACTGAAACTTTTAAAAAACTGATATCACATCTTATTTCGCGATACTAAAAAAAGAAAGATATAAAGGAAAAAAAAAAAAGAAGGAAGCGAAGAAAGAAGAGAGAGAAAGGCAGGTAGCCAGTCTACCCCGGGAGAGCCCTAGTCACACCGAGACTAAGGGGAGGGCTGTTTTAATTGTGGGTTTGGCCGACTGACGACTGGAGTGCCCTCCTCGGCTGTCTTAGTTGTAGCCGGAGGTCATGTAAATCGACCTTAAAAGAATGCATAAGCCATAAATTAAAATAAACCCTCATCCAAGGGCTGATCCATAAGTAGACAATATCCAACCTGGACAAAACGGGCTTCCCTTGCGAGCCGACCTAAACCGCATCCCCCAAAGAATAGAGACTAAATGCAAAGTAAGTTTCCTAGCAAATATTTTGTTTTCTTGAAAAGTGTTGGGTTGATTCGCTATGTGACTGCGCCGCCACCGTGTTCGGAGCGCTTCAATGTCAGCCAGGCTCTGGGTGTGGGAGGTCGGGAGGACCCGCTGAGCTTCTGGGCTTCTTAATGCTACCCCCACCCCACCCCCATTTCGATTTGGAAACTTAGGATGTTTGTGGGGTTGACACTGGTCGAGGGCGGGCGGGAGTCGAGGATCGCCGCCGCTCTCTCCCCGGAATGAAGTTTACTCGGAGAAGTTCATAAAGAAAACCCGGGTCGCTAGAAAACGCTTGCGCTCCCTCCTCCCACCCTCACCCCACCGCCGCTCCGCCGCAACTTTGCCGGGACACCTCTCGAGTTGCCTCCAGCTCCCTCCGCTTGTCTCCCTTCCTTTCCCCTTTCCCCGTTTTTGGACAGTACTTTTTAATGATCTTTTCAGAAATAAACAAACCGAATTCCAAGCCCATCCGAAATCCAAGTGCTAACTGATCTGTGGTCCTCTTTACCCTGGCCGCGAGGGCAGTAGTGCCTGACCTGGCGGGAGCGGGGGCGAGGGGTAGCTCAGCCCCGCCGGGCGCGGACTTCGCCACGAAGTCAGCCAGCGGAGCGCACCGTCTCCGGCTCGTTTCTTCCCCGCCCCGCGTCCCTGAGCCCAGCCGGCGCCCTCCGTCCTTCTCGGCGCCCTGCCGGGGCCCCGCCACCCGCCGCTCCTCTGCAGCCCCGGCCGCGGTCCGCTGCTCCCGGGCTCGGCCCAGGGCAGGGGGCGGTGCTGCCACCCGCCCCGGGGCGCAGCCGGAGCCCTGGCACTCCCGCGGGAGCTGCTTTCTTCCTTCTCCCTTAAAGGGCCGGGCAGAGAAGGGAAAGGGCTTGTGCAAAGGCTGCTGGGGTTGTGCTCCGACGCCGGGAGGAGCGGCCCGGGGCTGCTGAGGACAGATTAGCTCCGTGCCCGGCTGCTTCCCGGGCGCTCCGCAGAGCTTTAAGATAAAAAGAATTGGTGTGTTCGGAGCAGATAAAAGGTGGCTGTCGCCAGCCTGTTTTGAGTTTTATTTACGCTCTCTTAGATTGACCAAGTTTGAAAACGTTGTTTTATGTGAATTGTCAGATATTGAATGCCGCCCCTATTTGGGGACTAAAAATAAGTCTTCCACTGAACTGGCGGGGCTGGGCTGTTAGCGAGATGGGCTGTCTTGGGCTGCTTTTATGTGTGAGACTCTGTGAGGGCCGCGCTTGAAGTTTAGGGCTAGAGGTGGCCCGAAGCCGTCCTTGTGGCAAACTGGGCTGGGCTCCGGACCTCCCGCTGCACTGTCAATGGGCGCTCGGATGACGTCTGTGTCCCGGGCGCAGGTGCTAGCCCCGTACTCCGGCGGCCAAATGGCCCTGGCTGGACGGCCCAACAAGCAACCCAGGGGAGTAGAGATGAGAGAGGGCCCGTCTACTCCCGCCCACCAGGCTCTTCTCTCTCCTGCCCTTTCTAGTCACATGCCGAGGTTTTTCCCCGGGTCCCGAGGAGAACAGACACAGCCCCGCCCAGTCTATTTCTAGGAGGTGGGTTTGTTGAATAAAAAAGGTCAAGTGGTCAGGTCTGCGAGCTAGTCCATGGCGAGCGGGGACAGGACGGACACCTGGCAAGGCCTGCCCTGCCTGTCTCCCCAACCCAGGCCGGCCCGCCAGCCCACGGCTGGCCTCCGTAGGCCACATTCTTGCGCTAAGTTCGTGAGGCTGTGGGAAAAGCAATTCTGAACCGGCCAAGGGCCGGCGAAGCTGATCCCGCAATGGCATTTTGTTTTGAACAGTTGCTGGGGTTGACGTTTCCTCATAAGGTAAGGTGTCACTGGACAGTCGGTTGCCCAAATGTCACATGTATAATTAGCCTGCGCACTCAGCACCTCTTCCTTGAGGCCCGCAGGCACGGGCTTGGCCGACCCGGTTCGCTCAGCTCCGTTCTGGGTTCCAGGATTCCCGAGGGAGGGCTGAACCGGCCAGGGCAGCCTCGGGAGGCCGTGGCAGAGAAGACTGTGATGGTGTAGCCTTGTCTTGGATTTTTAAAATATTTTCTTTTCTTCTCTTCCTATTTTATCTTCTTGTTTTTCGGCTGTTGAGGAACTATTGGTAAGAGGGGTACTGGACACCAGGGCAGAGTACAGACTGAATGGGAAAAGGAGATGCAGAGAAAATCTGGCAACATACCTATTCTTCACACCCCACCCATGGGGGAGGGCTGCTAGTGGCCCTCTGCACCAACCCAGTAAGACCATCCCAGGCTTGGCATTGTATGTCCTGGCTTGGATAGGGACTTCAGGCTTCTAGGTTGGATTGTTCACCTGTCTCTGTGCTCCCTCTCACCCCCACTCCCACAGGTCTCTCAGAAGTTAGTGTCTGTGCTCTGATTGCAGCTTCTGGTTACCCCCTCCAGGCCTAGCCACTTGGGGCTGCTAGTGATCACTGTGGGAAAGCCTGGGCAGATCTGCTGTCTTTCCCTGTCTCACTCTGGTTCAGCCTGGGGTTCTTAGGAGCAGTGCCTTGTTGTTGCTTGAGCTTCCTGCCTAGCTTCCTAGATCCCAGTGTCAGGTCTGCTTTAGCCTGCACTCTCTGGCAGAGACCAGATTTCTGCAGCCGTGAACATGACTTTCCCTCTGTCACCCTGTGCAGTTACCCTGGAATTCAACACTTAGCATTAGGCGCTTGCATCAATCTTCCTCCTCCCCTCGTTTCTAGGCCACTCAGATATGCCTGTTACCTACTAGAAGATTCTTTTTTATTTCAAAACAAACAAACAAGTAAACATCCTAAATCTTTCACAAGTTTAGTGGGACAGGATTAGCTTTTCTTTTCTTTTTTTTTTCTTTTTTTATTTGAGACGGAGTCTGGCTCTGTCGCCCAGGCTGGAGTGCAATGGCATGATCTCCGCTCACTGTAACCTCCGCCTCCTGGGTTCAAGCGATTCTTTGCCTCAGGCTCCGGAGTAGCTGGGATTACAGGCACACGCCACCACGCCTGGCTAATTTTTGTATTTTTGTAGAGATGGGTTTCACCATGTTGGCCAGGCTGGTCTTGAACTCCTGACCTCAGGTTATCCGTCTGCCTCAGCCTCCCAAAGTGCTGGGATTACAGGCATGAGCAGTTGCTCCCTGCCCAGGGTTGGCTTTTCTGTGGCAGCAAAAGTGTACCTTTCTTGGTGGGAAATGGGGACACAGTTTATTAAGTTGCATTTGCTTTTCATTGAACTGATAAAATATTTCATTTTCTCATAACAGGAGAAAAGTTATGACTGATTTAGGTATCTTCTGTGCAGTTTTGAAAGTTCCTTTTTGAATACACATATGTGAGCACATGGGCAGTAGGCCAAATGACAAGTAGATTGTTTTCCTTCTACATTTTTGAAAACTTCACAAATCAAGAGAAATTGTCCCTATTAAAAAAAAGCAAACAGCCAAAAAACAAGTGTTTCAAACTCTGAAAGCAAGTGAGCATCACAATTATTAGGTCTAGATTAAGACTAAAGATAGTAAGTAACCAGGATCCGCATATCAAGTACCAGGGCATTAATTCCACAGGCATATTGACATCCTCTGTTGCTTTTCTCATGTACTACCAACACCTCCTTTCTTTTCTCTTCTCCACCATATTCCTTCAGTTATAGTGGCAAAACTAGATAGCTTTTTATTTATTTATTTTTCTGTTTATTGTTGCTTTTATTTGATGTTTTGGAAGTCATGAGAAGGAACATCCTTTTGGTGTGTATGTATTTTTTAAAATGCACAAAAAATTGAGTTCTTTATTATGGAGCATGATATAAATTCCTATAATAGTATATTGTGTCACTGCAATACAACATTATATTATAAAGATAAATATAAAAATATTAATAAAACAGTATCAAGTACCTATACCTTATGCTGATTCTATAATGGATTTGGTAACTGAATGCCTAGAAGAAATGAGATTAAGTAGGAAAATTATATTGTCTGTTGGGCATTTTTTCAATAGTAGCAGAAAACAACAGATATTTTTCATTTTAAGGGAAAAGCATATATGTACAATATGTTAACATAACTGGGAAATCTTTCTTTTATAATGCTCTAAAATATATTACTGTAAAAATGATAAATTTTGATGGCATTATTGAGATTTTATGTCTGTTTCTATTTGACCTCTTTTAGGAATTATTTAGTTATTGATCACTGATGAAATTGCTACACCTATCTATCTTATATTGAATGTATCAGTGACTTTTAAATAATTTTCTTTCAATTAGTACAATAGGTACTGGAATAAATGAATTTCTTTTGAAAATGATAACATACATTGGCTTTAACCCCTACTTTTAATATTTTCTGTGCTTTTCTGTTTTGTTTGGTTATGTATCTCTTTCCATGTTTGAAAGCATTCTCTTGTTAGTGAGAGAATTCATACATATATATATTTTTCACTATTTACAAACAACTTTCTATGAGAGTATAGAATAGTACAACAAAAATTTTGGTTTATCTAAGAGCTATTTGTTTTAATATAGTTTAGGGATGCATATATATCAATTGATGTTTTTCAAGTCAAGTGAAACATTCCATCAAGCTAATGTGTCTGAGATACCATATCAGGCACAGACAGGTACTAGAAATGATAAAACACAGATAACTTACAGTAGGGTATTTTGCAGATGGGATGTATTATCTGCTCTCATGAGGTTAGATGGGCCATATTACCATTACAAAATTAATCAAGTTATTTCACAATTATCAAGTTATGTAGGTATGTGAGATTTAATGATAACAGATTTTATTATAGAAATCTGATAAAAATGAACATTCACTGCTGTTTAGAGGAAGAAATGGACTATCTTTGGGTTTGGATTGCTTCTTAAGAAATATGCCTCTCCTCTATTATTTTTTCTAATAAGGAAAATAATGTATTAGAACAGTTTATGTATTAATCCTGAGTGTACATTTTCTGCTGATTATGCCCTGAATCTCAATATTCAAGTAAAAAAACCTAGTGCTCCTATATAGTGTAGGAAAAGCAATTTTTATTAATGTAAGCCCATTTTAAATGTGTAGCATATCCTTTTGGCTTGAAGTTTTTCAAATGTGATCCCATACTCACTGTTTTGGTGAGCATTGTATCAGAAACTCTCACCATATTTTCATTATATATTCATTATTTATTCACAGGAAAGTGTTTTTATTTTCCTTGTTCTGTGGAAAAGGGTAAAAGTGTTTCAGTTAATTATTTTGTTTAGACATTTAAATAAACTGGAAATAGTTCAAAATTTGCATTATGGTTTTTGATAGAGCTTTTCAATTTTTCAGTATTCATTGTAATAGTTTGGATAGAAATATCAATTGAAGAATATAGGTGGAGGGTGTAAAATGGAAAATAATTTAAATCTACTGCAGACTCTCTCAGCTCCAAAACGAGTACTGGTCTGTTTTTCCTTAAATCTGTGGTAGTCTTAAAAAAGGGAACATGAAACCCTAAAACCTCAGAGAAGCAGTATCGATTCAGTTCCTAACTGCAAATCCTTCATATCTTTGCTCAAAATATCCAACTTTACACCAATATTAGCCATTCTTTTTATAGTGATACCATGCTTAGTAAAAAACTTCTAAGCACTGAGGTCAGGTGTTGAGATTGGATTCTAGTTTATTTTTTATGAATCAGATAAAGATTTCTGTGCATGAGACCATATGTGAAGATGAGAGAACAAGAACATTTCCATATCAAAGGCAATATATCTGAAGCTGCATGGTAATTAAAATGCAGTGGTTTGGACTCTGTGCACTAGCACTTAAGCAGAGCATTGCTGGGACCTTGTGCATCATGCAGGCGGTTGCCTCTTGCATACTTCTTGAAATACACTTATAATTTTGTACAAACATTTATGCCAGTCCACACTTTGCTGTGGATAATTTGTATTTCATCCAAACCATTCAAAGTAGAAGTTATTTTTTGAGCTACCCCCTCATTATGGCTTTTGTGCCTCAACTATTTTTATTCTTCTTGTTTGTATTTCTTTTTACCAGAATGATGGCTTGTTTATATTCAGAATCTCTTCTTGCTCCTCTAAGACCCCTAATATATCACTCATATTTTATTATTCACTCAAAAAACTTTCATTTTTAGGAAAGATGTGAGTTATTTTCTGAGGTTAATTGTAGATGCTGTAATCTATTATAAACTAATAAACCACATTAAAAATCAACTGCCTACTTATTTCTACTTTATAATGCTAATATATTTAGTAATCCTCACAAATTTGCGCAATACATATATTGGAAAACATCCTTTTTTAAATACTTAAAGAAAAATTCTGATATGTGTCTTTTCATTTAAATGGCATGAAAATGTGTAGTGGCGTTCTCTTTCATGATACTTCAAATGAACAACAATCATTTGAAACTATAGAAATCTTTATATTTATCTAAAGAGTTATCTCTTTCCATTTATAGGGGGGTGTTTGATTTTATTTGTCAAGAACTGAGTTAATATTTTAGCCTGTAACTATTTGGGGATAAAATAGTGAAATACAAAATCTAACAATTGGTAGTCCTGTGTTGTATATATTTTAGAAATTTTTGCATCTTTGATGACCAACTTCAATTTGCTGCTCTGTAATCTACTGGCTTTTCTATTTCTGTATTTGCTCTCTTTCTACGAACATTTTGTTGTGGTGTGTGTGGCAAGGAATTCATTGATGTATTTTATTTACTAAGCTCCCATGGTCTATAAAGCCTTCTAAATATTTCTTTGGATTGAAGCACCATGTATTAAAGAAGCCTAGTGTGATACTATTAAATCCTTTAAGAGTTTTGTATGTTTTAACTATTTTGAATCAAATTACTTAAGTATATTGATTTGATGCTCTTCAATGATGATATGCATAAATAGGCATAATAAATATAAGATAAATTCAAAGCGCACTGTATGATGTGCATATTAGTGTGTATACAAATATTCTATGTTCTCTCGGTTCTCTCTTGATCTCTTTCTTCTCAGAAAAATCTCCCACGATAACCCTTGAAATGATCTGTTATCCTTGCTACCTTCAATAATTTGTTGTTTCCAGTCATCTTAAAGAGATGAATTGTCCATCTTTAATATATCCATTCACATGTAAAAAGGGACTTTATGCTGTTTGTGATTTTGACTTCACCGAGCACAATTTCTTTGCTTCTTTGAAAAGTGGTTCTTTAAAATTAGACAAAGAAAATTAAAGATGCTTCACTTTCCAAGGCTACACAAGCCCAATATGTAGAAAAAAGAAAATGCAACAGATTTTTTTTTTTTTTAAAGAGCATACTCATTCTCAGGCATGGTTGCATATGCTACATTTTATACTTTACAAATAGGTCATTGAATAACATGAAGACTTACTAAGTTCTAGACACCCTGAAGAGCATTTTTGAAACTGTGAGTCTTTACTTTTAAAGGATTTTCTCTTCTTCTGAAGATTTTCTTAGTTGGTAGGTGGAGAAACTTACGTGTGGTTGTCTTGATACTAAGCAAGTTATTGACAGAACTGAGTAAGAATGTTCCCAGCTAAGAGAGAGTAGTTCATTGTAATTTCTTGGGGAGGAATATTGAAGGTCAGGAAAATTTTTATTTTCTCAGAAATAATTTCCAACTAGGTCCATGGGCATTGAACCTTCTGTGTATGAGAAGTCAGCTCCTCTCCTCCCCATACATCCATGGTATAATCCCTAAGCCTCAGTTTCCTTATCTATAAAATGGGAATAATAATAATAATATCTACATCATAGGGTTGTTTTGAGGATTAAATGAGATAAACTAATTAAAGCACTAAGTCGAGGGATTGGTATAAAGTAAACATTTAATACATGTTATTTGTTATAGTTGAAGTGGTTCTACACTTACAATTATCTGGATCTGGCTTCCCATTCCAGCTTTACTACATAATTGCTATGTAATCTTTGGGAAGTTACATAACGTGCTTCTTTTCCTCTTATGTAAAATAGAAATAGCAATATAGGTTCTTAACTTTCTTTCCTTGAAAGGAGAATTAATCTATGATCTGGAAGATTTAGGATAGAGTAATGACTAAATTTTTTTTTTAGAACATGTAGAGTTTACATGTTCAACTTCTCAAATTTGATAAAACTACAATTCTAAGGCCTAGAAGAGAGTTTGAAAGGTCATTTCATTTGTCATTGCCATATAGTATTGATCATTCTTTCTCCATTCTAATCAGTTAAGAAGTTCTCTTTATTTTGAAAGCCTGCCAAAAGGGGATTTTATAATCTTTGGTTATATATATCAATGATTAACAGCAAGGATTTCTTTGTGTCAAATATACTCATCTCAATCTGTTTTCTCTTGCTTTCATTTTAAGAAAAAATGAAAGCAGACATTCTTCTTCACTTGAATGATAGACCTATATGTGTGAAGAGCAAAATTAAACTTCCAATTTTGATTTTTGGAAGATTTTCTTTTGTTTTATTTGCTAAACTAGTTGTGTGACCTTGGAAAAGTAATGCAACCTCTCCAAATCTCAATTTTCTATTTTTAAAAATGGGGATGGTGATATAATTTATTCCATGGTTTGTTAGAAAGATTAAGTTTGAAGATACTATATATATACATATATATATACATCTAAGTGGGTAGAACAGTTTTGGACAACTGTGTTAGGATAAATTGACAATAGTTATATGATCAGTACAAGAACCATGGCATGAGAAAGCCTCTTATTTTCTCTTGTATTTATAGTACTCGTCAGGCTTTAAAGTGCTTTCATATTCATTGCCTCACTCAATAAAAGGTATGTGGAGTAGATAAACTTACCAGCCATACTAATTTTCTACTTGATATGAATCAATGTTTCAATTGGGTTTTGCTTCAGGATATTATTTACTTCGAACAAAGCTTGTATGTCATAAGTTAGAACTGGCTTTTTTGGCCCTCTTATTTCCCAATCTCTTTTGAGGTAATGTCAGTGCTCATTTATTGTATTTTCATACTTACTTCCAGAGCCAAATTATTGCTGCATTTCCCATACACCAATGGAAAAGAATAATACCATGCTGATCAGAAGCATTAAATATCAGTTCTATATGTCTTTGATTAATACAAATTAGAAAATTATGTAACAAGTGTGGCAAGTTTGATAGAAAACACTCTTTCAAAATATGAGGTTCATTAATAGAAGAATCCTTGATGGTGAAAAGGTTGAGAAGAACTTGATTACATAATTTCAAAGATGAAAATGCATGGTACTAATGAAGAGGTATAGATATAGGTGATTCTGTACAGTGTGCTAATTACTATCATGGCGTTATGTATAAGAGCAGAAGTACCTATGTCAGGGAAAGCTTCTAGTAGGAGATGGCCTTTGATCTGTGATTTAAAGGATGATGAGGAATTGGCTTTAGGTAACATCCTAAAGAGAACTGAACATGGGGGAACATTTGACAGTATAACTAGCTTTTCTGTAGATCTGACACTGAAATGTCTTGGACATGTTTCTTTGTGATTCCTAGAAAGGCTGTGTCTGTCATGAATGTGATATGGACATAAGCCAGCAGCTTAGCTACTGCACTTCTCTTTCTTAGCTCAGTTTTGTGGTCAGGAACATTGTGAGTGCGTTTTAAGGTACAGAGGAATCTTTCAAATTATTACTTTCCTTCAAATATGTCAACTAGGTATGAAAATCACAGTAAGTGGCTTATTAATATATGAACTGATGATCAGGGCTGTGAGTTAATAAAATCTTGTATCTTACACTGTAATACACTTTTAGAAAATGGACAAGCAAGATCTTAAAGAAAGAGCTGTGTCTGAAAGCTTTTAGATCTAGGTGTTATTTCTGTTTCCCTTATGTGATGCAGCTCTTTAGGTGCCTCATATTTATAATTAAGTTTTTCTAATGGCAAAGTGGGCATATATCGTAACTTCTTTTTTATTGAGAGATAATGTGAAAATAAATTAATCCTCAGAGTGGTTATTTGAGGTTTTTGGAAGAAATACAAATTATAATTATACAATGATAATGATGAACAGTAGTAGTGGCAGAAGCAGCAGTAGCAGCAGTAAACTCTCTTTACTCCTGATAACCTTCCAATAGGGATGATAAATCCACTTATTAGGTTTTTGTTTTTTCAATCTTTTTGTTTGTTTCTGTTTTTAAGAGACGGGGTCTTGCTGTGTTGTCTAGGCTGGAATACAGTGGTGCAATCATGGTTCATTGAAGCCATTCCTGGCCTTAAGCAATTTTCTTGCCTCAGCCTCCTGAGTAGCTGCGACTACGGAAGCCCATCACCATACCTGGCTAATTTTTTTTTTTTTGGTAGAGGTGGTATCTCACCAGGCTAGTCTTGAACTTCTGGCCTCAAGTGCTCCTCCTGCCTTGGCCTTCCAAAATGATAGATTATCACTTTGGAATTAGGAGCCATCATGCCCACCTAATTTTGTAATCTGGAAACTCATGTTTTCTAATAACTTCTGAATGCCTTTTCTCTGAGCCAGCAGGCCTTTTATATTTCTAGTTTGGAAGCTCTCTGGTGTTTAATAACTTGTTTCTCCAAGTTAAACACACTTACTGAGTTTTGCGGCTTATATGACTGCGACATAATCACTTTCTGAAAAGGAATTGGTGGTCTCATAGGCTAGAGGAGCTATGGCCGTGGTCTACAATGGCTTTAACCTATTTTCCTCACCACCGCTTTGGCATTCTGGAGACTTGCATTGTTGGTAATGGCATAAAAAAAAAAATGATGAAATCTCTACATTAAAAAGAAAGGTTCTGAAATTTAGTAAATGAGGGGGGGAAGTATGTGAAAGTTATAGAAAACAGTTTAAAAACATCCTCTTAGTCATATTAAATTAGTTATGATGCTAAAAGCATCATATTTAAAGAACGTCTTCCGTTAAGGTTTTCAGTTAAGTTCCTTAATAAGAAGCCAAAACCAGGCTTGGGCACGGTGGGTCATGCCTGTAATCCCAGCACTTTGGGTGGCCGAGGCGGGCAGATCATGAGGTCAGGAGATCGAGATCATCCTGGCTAACGTGGTGAAACCCTGTCTCTACTAAAAAATACAAAAAACTAGCCGGGCGTGGTGGCGGGGGCCTGTAGTCCCAGCTATTCGGGAGGCTGAGACAGGAGAATGGCGTGAACCCGGGAGGCGGAGCTTGCAGTGAGCAGAGATCACGCCACTGCACTACAGCCTGGGAGACACAGAGACACAGGGAGACTCCGTCTCAAAAAAGAAAAAAGCAAAAACCGAAAAGAAAATAAAAATGGAAATAATATAGCAGCTGAACAAACTTTAAATAACTTGGAAAACAGCATATTAATCAATTGAATCTCAGGAACATTTTTTACCCTTGACTCTGGAGACTTAAATATATAAGGGAGGAAAATTTTATTGTTTTAAAATTTCTTTTTTTTTTGAGACGGAGTCTCGCTCTGCTGCCCAGGCTGGAGTTCAGTGGCCGGATCTCAGCTCACTGCAAGCTCCGCCTCCTGGGTTTACGCCATTCTCCTGCCTCAGCCTCCCGAGTAGCTGGGACTACAGGCGCCCGCCACATCGCCCAGCTAGTTTTTTGTATTTTTTAGTAGAGACGGGGTTTCACCGTGTTAGCCAGGATGGTCTCGATTTCCTGACCTCGTGATCCGCCCGTCTCGGCCTCCCAAAGTGCTGGGATTACAGGCTTGAGCCACCGCGCCCGGCCTGTTTTAAAGTTTCTTAGCTGTAGTCCTTTCCCACTATAACCATGCACAATTGAAGTAGATATATTGAGGTTTAAAAAAGGATTTTAACCTTGGAACCCTTACCGGCATTTTTAAATAGATTGTCAGCTTTTTGATATCAGATTCTTTAAATGTTTACAGATAACAATAAGTCCAGAGAATGCGTCCACTTGTAGTTTTTGTATAGGTTTGTGTAATTTTACAGTTATGCTAATGTGGGCTCATGTACACTGAATACTTTTGACTTTTGTGTTTTAAATTATATGGCATTTTGCAACAGGCTTATTTTCTCTGAGGCATAAATATTCATATATATATATATGTATATATAAACAACCTGTGTTGGGTAGGACTAGTGAACTTAGAGACTCATATTCTTATGTTAAGCATGACAGGGAAACAATGAGAAACAGCCTGACTTTTAATTATGACACCTTGGGCCGTTTTCCAAAGCATTCATAGTTAGCTGTGTCTTAGTTGTGAAGTTTTGTGTTTGATTTCCTTGTTATGTCCACATGGAAAGCTCGTCAATGTTATCAGGAGCTATGTAAATAGAGAGTATACAAAAAGTATACTCCTTTATATTGTACATGAATTTTTTCTTTTTTAATTCTGAATTTATTTGTATAAAACAATACTGTTTTAGGTGTTAAGAGCTTGGGCTTTTGAATCAGCACACCCGGGATCAAATTTTGTTCTACCATTTACAATTTATTTGTTCTCTCTGAATCTATTTCCTTAAGTGTTAAATGAGAATATTAATGCCTTCTTCCTAGGATATTGTGAGGGTTGAGGAGGTGATGTGCATAAAACACTTGGTACCTTGTTTGGTTCATAATAAGTGCTTGGTTGTTATTTTTCTATGAAAGTCTGATTACAGTACAAAAATATCATTTTGTGCCCTTTGCATTCATTTTCATATTGAAAGAAAATGGTATAATTAAATACTTGAGAAGAAACTTCTAAGGTATATGGTGAGCATTCTGATTTTTTTTTTTTCTAAAGGTGGATTTTGATTTGTTCGATGTTCTTCCCATCATTTATATAAGCAGGAATACTTACTTATTTTAAAGATGATGAAGGCCAAAGACACAATATAGAAATCCATGGCCTTGGTGTCTTTACTTTTATACTGTGTTCAAAGCTGACCATCATCATCTGTGACCCTCAAAATCTATCCCTGTTTATAAAGAGTATTCCATTACTCATTTGTCATGGCTCACCCTGAGTAAAGAAGGATGTTGGTAAGATGGCCGGCACTCCCCTATTTCCTTGACTCCTTGTCACTTGTTCTTATCAGCTCTATTTAATGTGCTTTAAACCTATCCCTTGAAGTTTTAATTTAATTTTTCATTTCTGTGTGTTCAAATGATTTTTTTCAAGTTGGTGAGGTAATCTTTATAGACAGATATAGAAATATCTATATGTGCTTTATGCTTATCTTTTATTTCTTTAACCTATTTATTTTAAAATTGCTTGCTGATAACTCCAGTATTTATTATTTCATTACTGAGAGCCATAGCTGGTCTCAGATTTTTCGTAAGATTCTTGCTCAAGGCACCTTATTTTCTCTTATGCTTAGCTGTTTTGTTTTGTTTTCATTTCAATGAGCTGATAGTGTTGCAGGGATTCTCTGAGTCCTAGAATGAAGGGGAACTCTTGTAGAGAGGATTTCCATTAGCCTTGCCACATTCTTTTGCATTTCCTTAGTACTACTTTCACATCTTTGGGCTGTTCTTCTTCTTTTTTGATTTGTATATATGCTAGTTTCTTTTCTGATTTGTATATACCTAGTTTATTGGCAATTTAAATGCCAATAAAATAGGACATTTATATTAACGTTCTTTACATTTTATGAGGCTGTGCTTATATAGTTATTAATTTTGCTCATTTAACAAGTTTATATATAAGATAATTTAAAACACAGATATGATTTTATTAAATTTAGTAAGGAAGGTGTTAAACTATCTGGTCATTCTAACTTGTCCCAAATGAGCTGTCTATTTAATATATGTATTTAAGTAATATGTATATTACTAGTGCATCTTAAAAGTAAATACCTTTGATATTTAATAAAATGCTTGTTTCATTGTTATCATGTAGTAACCTATAGCTGTTATCTTCCCTGATTGATTGGAGTGAATGTAGGAAACATTGTCAGTACCTGAGGTCAAACGGTCATAACTTGGGATATTCATGGAGAGGAAATGGAGATCTTAAGCATTCTAGATAGCCTAAATGCAGCTGGAGAATATTGCTGGTAAGGTTAAGTCTGGAAGAATTCCTCTGGCAAGACAATATTAAGGTTTGTTTGGGAGAACTTCTGACAGAATAGTAGTTGCCACATTTTGAATAGAGCACACCCTTAGCAAAACGCTCAGGACAACCACTCCACCAGTGGGTTCACTTCCTTAGTTTTCCTAAAAAATTATTTTTTCTTAAAAAAGGAAGTTATTGTTGAGATGGTATCTTTCCTGGTACATATTTAAATGGCTCACTAAAAATCAGCACTTTGCGTATCAAATATAAACTGAGGCGTGTTGAGAAATATGTACATTCATTCATCTGAAAAGCAAGCATCCTACATGACATTTCTTTTTGCAAATCTGCAGCCAAGTTTTCTATGTCTTTCAACATTTTGGCAGTACCAACTATACAATGCCAGAAGACATTCACACTGCATTCTAGGTAAATGGTGACTCCAGAGTTTTGCATTACACAGCACTGATTTTTAGTTAAGGGAATGAATTTAAGTTTGTTGTCATGTTATTTTTTGTGTATTAACCTTTTTTTATAGCAGCAGGAAGAACAAGTGCTCTTCTGATAGCATGTAGCTTTTTATCTTTTATAAAAGAACTTCAAAGAGGTTTCAAAACATTTAACTTTATGTTTGGTGAAATTTTTTAAGGTACTGATTGAGCATTGTATGATTTTAAACATTGTTGGAAAAATTGCAGCAATATACATTTATGTCGATGTGCTTAGTATTTAAATGTCTTGCTGATTGTAAAGGGTTCATATTGTTTAACATCTGAAAGTACAATAGGGCAAAATATACTGTTAATGATACTAGATATAAATCTCTATCTCAAATTGTATTCTTGATGATAAAACAAATTTTGGCCTATTTTTTTGTGAGATATGCATGGATCATCATTGTTTCTGTCCTGTAATGTGCCTGCTATTGAGCTACTACTACTAGTACAAATGCCAGCTTGGTCACGGTCTTGTTATCACTAAGGCCTACGTTATTAATATTATCATTAAGCTATAGTTTTTTGGAAGAATCATTTTAAACCACTTGGACATTTGTTCAGGGTTAATGTAGTCAAAAACTAGATTATATTATTTACAACCATTCTTCTTTACCCAGGATAATTCTGATATTGGGTGTTGCACATTAAGACATATAGACTCAATCTGTCAATCTGTATTTAAATCTAGGTAAGCATTAGTTTTTCTTACATTTAAAATAAATAAATATACCACAGTATATTTATGTAGTATACTCCTAGGATGTATGTATGCACTTTGGAGACTACTGAAATAGAAAAGAGTGGGAAAGAGAGGTGAGGGCATGATGAGTCAAGGAGGAGATGCATGGTCTCCAGATGACACTCTTCTGGGACAGAGTCCCTCTGAAGAATGTAGCCATAACTGGAAACCTGGGACAGGAAGTGGAACTACAGGTTGATCAGTGCTGAGGTTCAGGAAGCAGTAGTATGGTATTTTTTTTTTTTGGGAGGGAATTGGTCTCAGTCTGTCACCAAGGCTGGAGTGCAGTGGCACGATCATAGCTCACTCAGCCTCAAACTCCTGGGCTCAAGTGATCCTCCTGCCTCAGCCTCCCAAAGTGCTGGGATTATAGGCCACCAATGCTGTGCTAATTTTTTAATTTTTAAAAAAGAGACAGTGTCTTGCTATGATGCCCAGGCTGGTGTTGAACTCCTGACCTCAAGTAATCCTCCTGCTTCAGCCTCCCAAAATGCTGGGATTATAGGCTTAAGCCATGGTGCCTGGCCTAGTGTGACATTTTTAATATGAGAGAGGAAGCAGATTTAACCCATCTTTTATTCTTTAAGGCAAAGCAGTTTGAGTCATTTTGTTGGTGTGAGGGGGTCAGTAAAGTTCCATAGTTAAGTGTATTTATCATGTTCAGGAGAGGGGGTCAAGTGGAGAATTACTACTCTCCTGAGTGTCTGGGGCTCTTTGTTGTTTCTGCACCCAGCCTTCCTTGGATTTAGATAAAATCAGGGCAGAAACTGGGAAAGCACAGTAAGACAGCAGTTAGGGATGGCTGTAGGCAAGCATTATTATCAGTACTCTCTTTTCTTCTTTTCTCTAACTCGTTGGTATATTTCCTGGGCAATCTGGTATAGCAGTAAAAGTCCAGTTTGGGAGTTTCAGCTCTACCAATAAACTTTGGGTGACTTTGGCTAAATCACTTCTCTCTAGGAATTAATTCTTTCATTGGTGATTGGGAAGTTTGATGATCTCCAAAGAGGTTTGAGCTCTGACACCCTGCTGATACCCATCTGGGATAGTGTTCTGTGCTTCCCCTTAATATAGAACTTTCAAGCACCATGTCCACTGTGCCTTCTAAAGTAACAAATGCTAGGAATTTAATTTAATATATGAATTCATGCTAGTAGACTCATGAGCAAAAATGATACACCATTTCTAGCTGCTTCCCTTCACTTTTCCATACAGCTTTTCATAGAGTGTATTTCCATAGTGTGCTCCTGGAGAGTGCTCTTGCTTTCTAACTCAAAGTGCCTAATGAGAACTTTAGAAAGGAAGGAAGTATTAGCATCTGGAGGGTTGTGCCTGTGAAGGAGGTTGGGCTGGATGAAATAGGCAGGGCATTGGGACACAGCCATCAATTCATTGCGTGTGTTTGGCTGGACTGGCAGTAGTGGCCAGTGCCAGGTTTTTTGAGTATGGTTTCTGTCACCAGCAGAGTTGGCTGTCTTTGAAGTCTGTTAGTTAACCTCTTCCAGAATCTTAGAGTGCAACTAGCACTCAAGAGAAGGAGGATAAAGGAATCTTTAGGAATTAAAGAAACCCTATTTTCATTAACAACTTAGTTCTCTTCTTACATCAGTTTTTTGAAGCATTTAATAAATGAACAGATTTCTGATTTTCTCACTTTCTTTTCAGTGTCTATTTCTATGGATGGAGATAATATTGGTTAATGAACTGGATGCATATCACCAAACATATATTGAGCAGTTACCACATATAGACATATTTCTGGATGCTTTCATAGGATGATGATAATAATAGTACCTATATAATAATTTTTGAGAGGTTTTATTAAGCTAATACACTTGGAAGAGTACTTGATATGTTGTAAGCTCTCATTAAACATTAGTGATTGTTATTTTATTATTTAATCTACACAACAGCCCTGGGAGGTAGATGTCATTATTTTAGTTTTATAGAAAAGGAACTTAAGATTTAGAAAGGAAAAATGACATGCCCAAGTTTACATAGCCATTAAATGGCAGAACCAAATCTAAACCTAGATATCCTGCCTTGAATTTCTATGGTATTTCTGCCATATAAATGCAGCTCCCTGTAACATGTAAGTTAAGCTAAGAGATTTTCCCCAGGTAATCTACAGACCAGATAATAAGGAGCCTGGATAATAGGGATAATAAGGTACTGAACATATTATTATGCAGTGTTGAATTTCAGCAGGTGTGGTTATTAAGGCAGTTGTTGCTTTGCATGGCATGGTGTTAACTGAAAGTCTTGTACATCATAACCCTGTCCTCACTTTGTATAGCTCTGATCCTAACTTGACACAATTCTCATGTCATGGTTTGATTTCAGTTATTACAGAATCATGCAAAGTGGGGACATGGCTGCACTATGCACTAGTTTCAGTTATCATGGTATGATGTAAAGTAAGGACTGTCTGTGCTTCTGTGAGCTTCACATTCACATAAAGAAATTCTGAAATTATCTTTCCTTTGGACCAGTTAGATAATTCATTTCTATTTGATGACTCATTATCTTTTTTCTTTTTCTTATTTTTAGAGACAGTTTCTCACTATCTCACCCAGACTGGAGCGCAGTGGTGTGATTACAGCTTACTGCATTCTTGAACTCTTGGGCTCAAAGGATCCTCCCACCTCGTCCTCTGGAGTGGCTAGGACTGTAGGTGAACACCAACATGTCCAGCTAATCAAAAACATTTTATTTTTATTTTTAGAAACAGGGGATCTCACTATCTTGCCCAGGCTATCTTTTTTCTTCTAAGACTCTGCTCCTGCTAAGGGAGAGTACTGTGTTGCCTAAGTAAGTTCTTGAAGGTCACTGATGATTGTCCTTTGGCTTTTAGACACGCCATCTCTGATATTTATTGTATCCAGTAGTAGATCTCTCTCTGTACTTAGACAGACACACTTGTTCTCTTTCCTTTTCTCTTTAATTTCTCCCCACCTCTTTTTACCTCTAAACTTCTTTCTGAATTTATGTTATTTATGTAACTTTTTCCCCTGTTTCAGCAATGTACAGGGTGACCACTGAGGCCAGTTATCTCTTATCTCTCAGTTGGTATTTTATTACATGAAAAGTGATTTATTGCAGTAGACAGTGAGCAGCCATTAAGCAAGACCTGGGCCTTTTAAAATTTCTTTTTAGATATAGATGCTTAAATTCTTTTTAAGCACTTAGTAATCATTCCAGCCTGAAGGTTATTGCATAGATTTCAATTTTAGAGCAAGGTACTATTGAAAAGACTGAATCTTTGAATCTTTCCTTGTCCCCAAAGTTTAAAATATTCTCAGCTGGGCATAGTGGCTCATGCCTCCAATCTCAGCACTTTGGGAGGCTGAGGGAGGCGGATTGCTTAAGCCCAGGAGTTCAAGACCAGCCTGGGAAACATGGCAAAACCCTGTCTCTACAAAAATAGTAAAATTAACCAGGTGTGGTGGCATGTGCCTGTAGTTCCAGCTACTCCGGAGGTTGAGGTGGGAGGACCACTTGAGCCTGGAAGGTCCTGGCTGTAGCAAGACAGAGTGAGACCCTGCCTCAAAAAAAAAAAAAAAAAAAAGTAAAAAGAAAAAAATTCTCCCTTGAGTCTTTGTTGACTCCCCTGCCCCGCTAACACTGTGTTTTAAAAGCTGTTTTTAGTATTCTTTGTCAAGCATCTTGAAGAGTAGAAATCCCATGCAGACTCTAATTTTATTTCTCTAACCTGTACAGTACTCGAGAGTTAGCTTGGGATGAAATGAGTTTGTGGTAAAAAGCATACTCCACCACTTTCTAACAGTATGAACTTTGGCCTGTTGTTTTAATCTCTTCAGGCCTCAGTTTCCTTACCTGTAAAACAGTACCTACTTCTTAGAGTTGTTTTAAGGGTTAAATGAGTACGTGTAAGTGCTTAGAACAGTGCTTGGCACACATAAGAATAGGTGCTATATAAGCATTAACTATTATTAAAACAAATGTCTTTAAAAGAAGAATTCAGCCCAAAGTAAGGAGTACATTATTCAAAATACTTTATTTAAGGGGTAAAAATGAATACTACTGAAATGTAATGTGAACTAATCTTACAATTTCCCCAACACAGGGACTCTTGAGTACCTTTGAGATAATTCTAGCTGTTCTGTAGTAATAGGTACTTTGAGAACCACTTCAACTGCAAATCAACAGATCTATTGGAACTAAAATTCGTTTATTATAACCTCTTCCTTTTTGAGTTTCATAATTTGTGGAGACTAGTTGATTTGGGCGCAGAGTGAATTTGGATATGAATTTTCTCAGGGCTAGATTTGTGTTGCAGCAATAACTGAAGAAGTAGTGACAGAGTTTAAAGAGGTGGCAGCTAGCAAACAGGATGCTTGACCCAGGAGGCATGTCCCAGGGCAGGCCTGGTGCAGCCTGGCTTGGCCAGTGATTGCAGACTAGATTTCTAGGCCGTAGAAGGCTATGGGTGAAGGCCACTATGATGTTGAGCTGGTAACCCTCTGTTGCTGTCAAGCTTTTTTGATGTGGACCCCAGTGTCTCAGGAGGTGCTTAGCTTCAGCCCAACATGGCCAGGAATTATAGGTTCATCCCAGAAGGTTCCTTATTGGAGGCAGCAGACTGTAGGATTTGAACCCAGGTTTGTGTCATGACAATAGCTAAACTCTTTTACTAATCATTCCATACTGTTTTCCTGGTGAAGGCAGCAGTGGAGAAAGGACAGTAGCTGTAGCAGTGGGGGCATCTATGTGTTCACCATCCAAAGGGATAGATGATGTGCTATCTGAGAGGGCAGCTGTAAAGTCAAAGGGGCTGCCTGTAGGCAACAATGTCATGATGATGATACTGGAGGAGATGGTAGTGGTATGGTACTTGTTATAAGCCTTTCATGGATCTATTAGAACTTGGGAATGCATTTTGGGTATTTGTACCTCAAATCATAAACTCATAGTCTTTGCATTATGGAACTTTAGAATTGAAAGGGTGTTCCAGTTCCCTTTTTTTGTGGTATGATTCCATTTAAGTGATGGTCCAGTCCATGCAGGGGGAGCAACAATAGGGAATTACCTCCTCCTTTCCACCAGAATGTAAGCTTCATGTGGGCAGGAATTTTGTCTGTTTGGTCCTTGTTTAATAAAAATTAAACTAAAAAGTGACTGGAGCAGTGCCAGGTACCTGATAGGTACTTAGAATGAAAGAATGCTTGGATAACTTGGCTAAAAAGTTTTGTCTTATAAAATGCTCAATATGAGTAATCATCAGGGAAATACAAATCAAAACCACAAGGTGATATTATCTCACCCCAGTTAGTATGGCTATAATGAAAAAGACAAAAAAAATAATGCTGATGAGAATGCAGAGAAAAGGAACTCTTATATACTATTGGTAGGAATGTACATTAGTACAGCCATTATGGAAAACAGTATGGAGGATCCTCAAAAAACTAAAAAATAGAACTGCCATATGATCCAGCAATTCCATTGTTTGGTATCTATCCAAAGGAAAGGGAATCAGTATATGGAAGAGATATCTGCACTCTCATGTTGATTACAGCACTATTCACAGTAACGTGGAATCAACCTAAGTGTCTACCAATAGATAAAATAGATAAAGAAAATGTGGTGTGTATATATATGCAATGAAATATTATTCATCCATAAAAAGAATGAAATCCTGTCCTACGTGTTCTCACTCATATATGGAAGCTGAAAAAGTTTATCTCAGGCCAGGCGCGGTGGCTCAAGCCTGTAATCCCAGCACTTTGGGAGGCCGAGACGGGCGGATCACGAGGTCGGGAGATCAAGACCATCCTGGCTAACACGGTGAAACCCCGTCTCTACTAAAAAATACAAAAAATTAGCCGGGCGAGGTGGCGGGCGCCTTTATTCCCAGCTACTCGGGAGGCTGAGGCAGGAGAATGGCGTAAACCCGGGAGGCGGAGCTTGCAGTGAGCTGAGCTGAGATCCGGCCACTGCACTCCAGCCTGGGCCACAGAGCGAGACTCCGTCTCAAAAGAAAAAAAAAAAAAAGTTTATCTCATAAAAGTAGACAGTAGAATAGTGGTTACTAGAGGCTGAGAAGGATAGAGGAGCAGAGGGGATAGGAGAGGTTGGTTAACAGATATAAAATTATAGCTAGATAGAAGGAATAAGTTCTAGTGTTCTGCAGCACTGCATGGTGACTGCAGCTAACAGTAATTTATTATATGTTTTCAAATAGCTAGAAGAGAGGATTGAATGTTCCCAAAACAAATGATAAATGTTTGAGGTGATGGATATTACCATGATTTTGATCATTACACATTGCACACATGTATCAGAATATCACTATGTACCTTGCAAACATGTACAATTATTATATGTCAATTGAAAAATAATACAAAAGCTTTATTTTATATATTGAACATATTATGTGCCAAGCATTATCTAAGGCTTACCTTACCCCTGTGAAGTACATATTATTTCCAATTTATGGATGAGTAAACTGACACTTAGGCATTAAGTAATTTTCTTAAGATGATATGTAAACATAATGGTCAGGATTTAAACATGTAAGTATAACCACTACATAATATTATTGAATTATTATCTCTTTTGTCCTAGATAACATTCTTCTCCTGAAAGATTCTAAATATTTATGGAAGCCACATTGCATTGTTGACTTATTAAGCTTACTGCCAACTAAAATTCACAAGCCTTTTGTTTATCATGTTCTCATCCTGTACTTAAGCTGCTGGTTGTTTAGGACCCAAGCACAGGAGCATGCACTTATTCTGGATACATTTTCTCTGATTAGATTAATTTGATCATTCTTTATTAAGATATTTGGGTTAGTATGCCTTAAAAATTTCATCAAGTATTTTTGGCATTTATTTATCAAATCATATTTTTACTCCTTTTTTTTTAATATTGTGTAAATGTTGATAGATTTTCTAGTGCTTAATTATCTTTGTATTCGTCAAATAAGCTACTTGGTTATAGTATATGTATATACATATATATAATCATATTGCTGCATTTGAATTTTGTATATATGAAACTGTATTCTTTTATTTTGATGCTATCTTTATAAGGGTTTTGATAGTAGCATCTTGCCATCTTTGTAAAATGAATAGCAAGCTTCCATTTTTGTCTATGCTCTGAAATAATTTGGAGATCATAGGAATTGTCAGTTCTTAAGGGTTAAAAAATCTTACCTATAAAACTTCATACTTTTTAAAGAGGGAGATATTTAACAATATTTTATTGGTCTATTCATATTTTCTATTCTTTCTTGAGACAGTTGGCAATTATATTTTGTTGGGAAACCAACTATTTTATCTAGATTAAAAAAATATATTGGCACATAGTTGACCTAGTATTTTCTTTTCTTCTTTTTTGTATCTGTGGTTATATTCTCTTTCTTATTCTTTATGGTTTTTATTTTTTTGAGATCTTTTGGGGTCCTAATTCTGTCATTTTACATATTATTAGAAACTTTGTTGAGCATGCTAACATTAGCTTGCATTTGTTCATATATCCACAAGGCTTGATTAATTAAATTCAACAAACATTTATTTTCTGTGCCAGATAGATGCTAAAGATACAAAGGGTAATTAAAACAGGGCCTACTATAAGAAACAAATAGTATTTATATAGTATATATACAGTAAAGATAAAAAAATATATATAGTAAAGATAAGAATATATAGTATATATACAGTAAAGATATTTGAGACCATTTGTCAAATGTTTTGCTGAAATCCAGATATGTTATTTCTAATGTATCACTCATCCAACAAAAAAGTACTTTTTAAAAATAAATTAAACTTTTATTTTAGATTCAAGGGATACACACGAAGATAGTGTGATGCTGAGGTTTGGGGTATGATTAATCTTGTCATCCAGGTGCTGAGTACAGTACCCAGTAGGTAGTTTTTCAGTCTTTGCCCCCTTACTTCCTCCCCAGGTAGTCCCTGGCATTTATTGTTTCAATCTTTGTGTCCATGTTTACCCAATATTTGGCTCCCCCTTATAAATGGGAACATGTGGTATTTAGTTTTCTGTTCCTGTGTTAATTTGGTTTGGATAATGACCTCCAGCTGCATCCATGTTGTTGCAAATGACATGATTTCATTCTTTTTTTTTTTTTTTGAGACAGAGTCTTGCTCTGTCGCCCAGGCTGGAGTGCAGTGGCGTGATCTTGGTTCACTGCAACCTCCGCCTTCTGGGTTTAAGCAATTATCTGCCTCAGCCTCCTGAGTACCTGGGATTACAGGCATGTGAACCACGCCCGGCTAAATTTTGTATTTTTAGTAGAGACAGGGTTTCATCATCTTGGCCAGGTTGGTCTTGAACTCCTGACCTCTTGATCCACTCGCCTCAGTCTCCCAAAGTGCTGGGATTACAGGCGTGAGCCACCGTGCCTGGCCATCTTTCATTTTTATGGCTATATAGTATTATGGTATTCCATGAGGTATATGTACCACATTTAAAATTTTTATTTTACACTAAGTTCTTGGAGACATGTGCAGAACATGCAGGTTTGTTACATAGGTATATGTGTGCCATGGTAGTTTGCTGCACCTATCAACCTATCATCTAGGTTTTCAGCCCTTCATACATTAGCTATTTGTCCTGATGCTCTCCCTCCCCTCCCCTCCTCCACAGGCCCTGGTGTGTGTTGTTCCCCTCCCTGTGCCCATGTGTTCTCATTGTTCAATTGCCACTTATAAGTGAGAGAACATGTGGTGTTTGGTTTTCTGTGCCTGTGTTCATTTGCTGAGGATGATGGCTTCCAGCTTCATCCATGTCCCTGCAAAGGACATTATCTCATTCCTTTTTATGGCTGCATAGTATTTCATGGTATATATGTACCACATTTTCTTTATCCAGTCTATCATTGATGGGCATTTGGATTGGTTCCATGTCCTTGCTATTATAAATAGTGCTGCAATAAACAGAGGTGTGCATGTATTTTTATAATAGAATGATTTATATTCCTTTGGTTATATATCCAATAATGGGATTGTTGGGTCAAATGATATTTCTGGTTCTAGATCCTTGAGGAATCGCCACACTGTCTTCCACAGTGGTTGAACTAATTAACATTCCCACCAAGAGTGTAAAAGCATTCCTATTTCCCCACAGCCTTGCCAGCATCAGCATTCTTGACTTTTTAATAATCACTATTCTGGATCCAAAATCCTGGGGGGGTGGAGCAAGATGGCCAAATAGGAACAGCTCCAGTCTCCAGCTCCCAGCAGGAGCAACAAGGAAGACAGGTGATTTCTGCATTTTCAACTGAGGTACTGGGTTTATCTCACCAGGGAGTGCCAGACAATTGGTGCTGGTCAGCTGTTGCAGCCCGAACAGCAAGAGCTGAAGCAGGGCGAGGCATCACCTCACCTGGGAAGCGCAAGGGGGAAGGGAATCCCTTTTCCTAGCCAGGGGAACTGAGACACACAACACCTGGAAAATCGGGTAA
>NW_012114755.1:0-17749 GCF_000951035.1 Colobus angolensis palliatus | reverse complement strand
ACGAGTTGATGGGTGCAGCACACCAACATGGCACAAGTATACATATGTAACAAACCTGCACGTTATGCACATGTACTCTAGAACTTAAAGTATAAAAAAAAAAAATCGCTATTCTGACTGGGGTGAGATGGTATCTCATTGTGGTTTTGATTTGTAGTTCTCTAATTATCAGTGATGTTGAGCTTTTTTTTTCATATGTTTGTTGGCCACATAAATGTCTTCTTTTGAAGTGTCTGTTCATATCCTTTGCCCACTTTTTGATGGGGTTTTTTTATTCTTGTAAATTTGTTTAAGTTTCTTGTAGATTCTGGATATTAGATGTTTGTCTGATGGGTAGATTGAAAAAATTTTCTCCCATTCTGTATTTTGCCTCTTCACTCTGATAATAGTTTCTTTTGCGGATGAAACACATTTTCTTTATCCAGTCTACCACTGATTGGCACCTAGGTTGACTTTATGTCTTTGCTATTGTGAATAGTGCTGCGATGAACATACGAGTGGATATGTTTTTTTGGTAGAGCGATTTATTTTCCAAAAAGTATTTCTGAGAAAGAGGCAAAAGAGACCTGTTTTTTTAATTTTTTTTAAATTTTGTGAACCTATATTTGGGCCTAAACATCACCTATTTACCTTGTACCTTGTACATGCTCAGTTATGCATTTTAGAATCTTGTCTTCGTAATTGATTTTATATAAAGAGTATATTCCTAGAACATATCTTGCTCATTAGTAGAGTCTATTGGAAAGATTTTTAGAGGACATTTTAGCCATTCTAGAAATTTATAAATTGTATCAACCAGAGAAGTGTTTCTTGTATTTTAGCAGGATGCAAATCACCTGGGGATCTTAATTAAAATGTGGATTCAAATTCCATAGGTTTGTGGTGGGGCATAGGAATCAATGACCTAGGTAATGTCTTTACTGCTTTTCACCAGTGCTGCTGGCTGTAACCACACTTTAAGTAGCTAAGAGTTAGAGAACGGAAGGATAATATATATTCTGTTTTATAATTAGTAAAGTTACAGATTTATAAAATTAACAAGTAGAGCATTTAGGCTAAAATTAAAAAGACTGACAATGCTGTGTGTGTTGGCGAGGGTAAATAATAACTGGAACATTCATACACTGCTGGTGGGAGTATAAATTGTTATAACTGATTTTGAAAACTGTCTGGCAGTATTTACTAAAGTTAAACATATGCCTATTCTGTGACAGAAATTATAATTCTAGGTATATACCTAAGATAATTGATTGTATTTGTCCACCAAAAGACATGCACAGCTTGTTCGTAGCAATTTAGTTTGTAATAGGCACAAACTGTAAACAACCCGTATGTCCACAACAGGAGAGTACATTAATTGTGGTATACTTACTCAGTGGAAGACTATTCATTAATAAAAACCTGACATTTGTAATAACATAGATGATTCTCACAGACATTATATGGAGCATAGAGAAGTAAAGAGAGAAACAGCTAAAGATTAGAGGAAGGTAGAAGGTAAAGATAGAGTATGTACTGTGATTTCATTTGTTAAGTTCAGGCATAACTACTTTACAATGATAGAAGTCAGAATAGTGGTTATCTTTGGATGGGTAATTAATTGGGAAGAGGAATGTGAGAACCTTCTGGAGTACTGGGGATGTTTATAGCTTGGTCTGGGTGGTGATTATATGGGAGAATACATATGTAAAAACTCATCAAGTACCTTGATGGACTGAATTTAGGATTAGTGTATTTCACTGTTTTTATATTCTATATGTTAATAAAATTTTAGTTAATAAGATAAGTAAAGCATTTAAAAGAAGAGAAAAATATCTTTTGAATTCTAAAAGGGCTATGTATATATTTTTATTGTGGAAATGATTTCCAAGAGTGTTGCTCTGTGTTCACATTTATATGCATTTACTGAGCGAAAGTATTAAAAAGCATATTTAAATGTGGTGAATTAATGTAGCTAGCTGATTTCTGAAACTAACTAGTATGGTTGTCATTGGATTTGGGATAATAAAATCACAGCTCAAACAAACTTTGGTTAAATTAGAATATTTCCATATTTTGTTTCAGAGGAGAGCTGAAAATTCCAAAGAAACAAGCTTTTTAAAGCTGTTTTGGAAATCAAAACAAAAAACATTAAACGAAAGTCTTCTTACTCTTCAAACTTTCCCTTTCAATTTGTAGTTTCCTGTCCTCTGTTCTGGTGCCTTGCTACTCATGCTGTAATTCCTCACTGCTTAGGATCTCTCATTGTGTTTTATTCAGGACACGATCTTGAATCTTATTTGTCTTTATCTTCATATCTCTAATATTTCTCCACGCTCCTCTTTCTTTTCAGGAGTCATAGAATTCTCTAGTTTTCTAACTTTGTATTTTAAACAGAGGAATTAATTTTTAAAGCAAAATTTAAAAAAGAAAATCTAACAAAGTTAAACACTTTGAAGGAACTGTGATGGTTCCTTCAGCACTCTCAGCTCACTCCTTCCTCTTTGCCTTACAACGACTTGACAGTGGGGTAAACTTTGGGGGAAAAACAATCAGACATAATCTAGCCCAATCTTTTCACTTTATAAAGGAAGAAACTGAAGTATAGAGAAGGCTTCATGGCCAGTAGTAGTCAGCAACTTCAGGCTATCATAAAATTGGTTTCAACTGCTAAGTAGTGAAGTTCAAAGATAGAAAAAATATGATTAAAAAAACTCTACATGCAATTTGAATGATTAATATAGTGATTCTGAAATCTTCTTTTCAAAGTGTGCTCATAGACAAGTCGCCATATTTCAAAATTCCCAGTTACAAGTAAATCACTTCTTAAAAACAGTAATGCTATTTTCGACAAGGGTTCCAAGCAAGACAATTTAGTGGGAGAATAATAGTCTTTTCAACAAATGGTGCCAAGACAACTAGGTATCCCCATGGAAAAGAATAAAGTTGGACCCCTACCTCACACCATATAAAACTTAACCCAAAATGAATTAAAGACCTACATGTGAGAGATAAAACTATAAAACTTATAGAAGAAAACATAGGAATACATTTTCATCATCTTGGATAGGTAGTAGTTTCTTAGATATGACATCAAAGGCACAAATGAAAAGAGAAAAGATGAACTGGACATCAAAATGTAAAACTTTGTGACTCAAAGGAAACCACCAAGAAAGTTGAAAGACAACCCATGGGGTTGGGAGAAAATATTTGCAAATCATAATTCTAATAAATGACTCGAATCTAGAATATATTAAGGACTATTATAACTCAACAATAAAAGACAAATACCCAAATTTTAAAAAGAGCAAAGGATTTGAATCAATGTTTCTCCAAATAAGATTTACAAATGGACAATAAGCACAAAAAATATATGATATATTTAGACATTAAGGAAATACAAATCAAAAGCACAATGAGTAACTACTTCACACATACTAGGGAGGCTATAGTAAACAAACAAACAAACAAACCCAGAAACTAAAAAATGTTGAAAAAGGTGGAATATTCATTGAAAATTGGAACCCTCATATATTGCTCACGAGAATATAAAATGGTGCAGCCACTTTAGAAACCAGTATCAGTTTTTCAAAAACTAAAACACAGCATTACTATATGACACAATTTCACTCCTACTAGCTGAGATATGACTCTCTCTGAAACAGGACATATGACAAAGAAGTCTTTGATAGAAAGAAGGAAAATGAAGAAAGATATATTTTATTGTAGTGAAAAGCAATACATACTGAAATTATTTTTATAAAGCATAATGAAGTTAAGTATTTCTTTAGCCATGCCCTTTTTGCTTACCAATTTCATACATGAAATAATGTACGTGTGTGTGTACATTTGAACATGGGATTTGCGTGTATGTGAGGTTCAATTTTTAAAACTATGAATCAGTAAAAATAAATTACTGACTCCTTCAATTCCTTTCTTCTTTTAACTTTCTGAAGTTAATTTTCATTCGTTATTTATATTTTGATCCGCACGGGAGTTCGACCTGCTCCATTTCCAACCTGGACCGGTTCACTCTTCCTTAGGAAACCTGTTGGTCTTCCGCTCCCAGCAGATTACCATATTGATGCCAAACTTAGTGCAGATACCCAATTGGCATATCACACTACAGTCCAGAACTTCTGGGCTCAAGTGATCCTCCCATGTCAGCCTCCTGAGTAGCTGTGACTACAGACACATGCCACCATGCCCAGTTATTTATATTTTGAAAACTTTTCTCTTTGGTTTTTAAACAAAGCTATCTGATCTGTCATATCATGTAGGGGCTATTAAATGGGGATAAAGACCTTTCAAATAGGAGTGTTGTAAGGAGACATGAAATATATTTATTCTAAATCTGAAAATCTCCAAGTCTTCATATTATAGTTCCTTTAACAATCCCTTATAGTTTTAGTTCTCAGCTTAGTATATTTTCTCAGAAGGCATGTTAAAAAAAGGATAATGTTTTAATCCAAAGGAATGAATCTCTAAAAGAATAATGTTAAACATCATTTTATGATATTGTAGAATATATATCTTATTACGACGACAACATCGTTTTATGATATTACAGAAAATGTATCTTATTACTATGACATCATGTGTTTTTGAGGTACTGGGATTTTATATCATGTGGGCTATTGCTTATTTGGTTTATGAATGGGTATGTTTCCAGTCTTTAACTTTTAAAACTGAGTATATGTGTGATTGTGGTTTTCAAAGACTTTTGCATATACATTATTTCACTTACATTCTCAGTAACTCTGAGGTAGATTTGTTTTTTATTTTTGAAATTGAAATATAAACATACAAGGTATTTAAAATATGGATTATATATGTGTAACTAATAGTTATAAGTGAATCCTACGTAACCAACCAACACTGAGGTAAAAAAAAAATAGAACACTGATATTTTCCCAGAAGCAACTTGTTTTCCTTCACAGTTACAACCCCATACTCCCTGTTGGTATTTAGTGTTACCCCATCACCATTCTGTATTTAATGTTAGTTGCTTTCTTTACTTTATAGTTTTACTGCCTATATCTCTAAACAATATAGTTTGATTTTGCCTGTTTCTATGCATTTTATAAATGGAATCATGCAGAATCTATTTTTTGTGTATGTTCCAATTTTTGCCAAACTGTATCATTATCATGAAGACCTACTTCATTCATTTGATTTTTATTGTGTGAATATCAGAATTGTTTATCCTCTTTATTTTTACTGGGCATTTGGACTGTTTCCAGTTGCTGGTTATTATGAACAATGCTGCTATAAACCTTTTTGTGCATATATTCATTCTTGGTGGCCATGTGTACGAGTTTCTGTAGGCTATTATGCAGGAATGGAATTGTTGAGTCAGAGGATATGCCTGTCTTCATCTTTTCTAGATAATGTAAAACTCTTCTAAAAGTGTTTATTTATAGTGTTACCAGCAGCCTATTAACATTCTTATTCAGCATTGTTGCTAACAATTGATGCTGTCAGACTTTTAATTTCTGCCAGTCTGCTTAGTATTAAATGTTATCTTATCATGGTTTAAATTTGCATTCCTAATTACTAGTGATATTAAGCACTTTTTAAATAAGCTATTGATTAGGTAAATTTCTTCTGTTGTGATATGCCTGTTCAAGTCTTTTGCCCATTTTTCTATTGGGTCATTGTCTTTTTTTTTTTTGAGACAGAGTCTCACTCTGTTGCCCAGGCTGGAGTGCAGTGGTGTGATCTGGGCTCACTGCAACCTCTGCCTCCTGGGTTCAAGTGATTCTCTTGCCTCAGCCTCCTGAGTGGCTGAGATTACAGGCGTGTGCCACCATGCCTGGCTAATTTTTGTATTTTTAGTAGAGATGAGGTTTCACCATGTTGCTAAGTTGGTCTCAAACTCTTGACCTTGTGATCTGCCCACCTTAGCCTCCCAAAGTGCTGGGATTACAGGGTCTTTTTTTAAAAAAATCATTTTTAGTTTTCTACAAATCTGTATATAAATTCTGTACAATTCTGTATATGAATTGTTGTTTACATGTATTGCAGATATCTTCTTCCACTTTGACTTGTCTTTTCACTTTATGGAATCTTTTGATGAACAGATGTTCTCATTTTAAATATAGTTGGATATTTATTGATCTTTTCTTTTTTGGTTAATGCTTTTCCTGTGCTGTTTAGGAAATTATTTCCTATCTGAGGTCATGAAGATAATCTTCTGTGACTTTCAATTGACCTATTTTATACACCTGAAGTTGTTTTGGTATATTGTCCAAAGTAGGGGTGTAGTTTCTTTTTCTCCTCTTATGGATGTCCAGCTATCCCAGATAATTTATTAAAATCTCTTTTCTTGACTGCTCCAGAGGGTTACTTTTGTCATATGTCAAATGCCTATATAAACATGGTTTTGTTTGGGGGTTCTTTATTATGTTCTCTTGAAGTGTTTGTCAATCCTTGCAAACAACCCTGACTTAATTATATTTACTTTATAATAAGTTTTGTTATCTTGTAGAATAGGTCCTGCCACCTTATGCTTATTTTTCAAGTGTCTTGATACTTCTTGGCCCTTTACATTTTCATAAAAATTTAGAATTAACTTGTTGAGTTCCACACACATGAAAAGACCTATTAGGATTTTCAATTTAGTTTGCATTTAATCTATTAGTAAATTTTTATGGAAATGATACTTTGATAACATGGAATCTTTCAATACATTAACATATTTTCTCTCTCCAGTTATTTTAGTCTTCTTTAACATCTCCTAATAAAGCTTCTAATTTTTCTTATACAATACCAGCATTAAGCAAATTTAACAGTACAAGACAGTAGTAACAGAGAAGTCAAAAGTTACTTGCTAAGGGAACAATACAAACAGTAGCTTAAGGATTCAGAAGAGGAGCAAACATGCTTCAGTGTTTCATAACAGATAACACTAAAAGATATTTGATCAAATATTCATTAAGTAGTAATAGCTTTGTTCCCTCATAGTGTTATACAAGTCTGGAAATTGCCATATTTTCAAGTGGTTAATAGGTTAAAAAATAAATTAATGTATTGGTTGTTTTATTGACTATCTGCACAGCCACTATTTTAGTTTCCTTTTTTCCCCACTATTGATAGTTTTTTTTCCCCCCTGAAATGGTTAGCTTTAAGCAGATATTTTGGTCACACACACACACATATATATGTATATATCCTGCATAGTAATTTCCAACTCAAATATGTTTTAAGAGTCTTTGAAACATAAATATTTGGTGTGAGTTCTGAAATACTGAAATAATGCATGAATTGGCTCTTAGTAGTAAGTTTAGGCGTTTCCATTTGGCCTATTCTTTTTAAACATCAAAGGCCTTCTTAAGTGCGTAACATATGGGCTCCAGGGGAAAACTGAGTCGTGTGCATTGTTTTACTTTAAAATATAATTTATTCTGTCATTATCATTGTCAAAATAGAGATTGGCGTATTTAAATGAAGCTGGCTCTCTTAATTCCTAACAAAAATAAATCTCTGTTGGTAGTGACGTATACTGTACACATAGGTCCCAACCTTGTCACTTCTGAGGAACAGTGGTGAAATTGTTTGTTCCTGACAGCAGACAGCCCCATTGCAGAGCCCTGGTTTCATGTTACATTAAGTATTAGTGCTGTTCTTTCAGGAGCTATTATACTGTGACATCAAAGATTTCCTGACAGGGCAGTGGTAGGTTAGCACTGAAGTTGTCTACTGAAATTTTAAAGAATGGAATTAAATATATATATGATCAGACTTTTATATAAAAGATAGAGACAGAATTAGAGTGGTTTAAAGAAAGTTGCAGAAATCATTAGTTTGCGGGCTATCTGCTTTATCTCTGCTTGTTTAAGCCAAATTCTATTACCTTTTATTTCTTCAAGTACAAATGGCCATTATGTTAATGGTAGGGTAGTTGATAATTTCCAGAAAGACATTATGAATAAGGAAAAAATAGCCTTTTGTGAAATAAAAATGGTTAGGTTGACCTGTAGAGTATTTGATATAAATGAACATGTGGACAGTAATTGCAATGGCCTGACATCCTGTTTGCAGATCCACTAATTAGTTAAAAGGATCAAACTACATGCTCTATTAAAGTTACTGGAGTAAAATTTAGATGGCAAGTGAAGAGATGAGAAGTCTTGCAACTGAAAAGACTTGATTTTACATTGTAGTTGTATAAATACAGCTGAGTTTAACATTAATCAGATTACAGTGTTGTCTTTTGAAAAGGCTAACTTTTGTTAAGTGTTGAGAAATATTAGTCATTTTTGTCTGTATGAGTTTTCTGTTTAAAAAATAAATTAAGCATTATGGCTTCAAGTATTTCTTAGATTTTTTTTTTGAAGTGCAATCAGTTGCTGTAACTATAACATTACTATGACATATTCATGAAAATCTTGGGATTATAAAATGTCAGTTAATTTTAGAAGCACAATTCAATGTCTGGACATTTAAGACAATATAATTATAATACTTTTGTTTGAGATTAAGTAAATAAATAATATGTTAAAATACGTATCTTCTCAGTATTTTAGTTTTCCTTTTGCTACAGTAATAGAAAATAAAACTTTTTTTGATTATAAGCAAAGTATAAACGATACATTTATTTTAAACAATATAATACTGACACTGTAAGTTCAGAAGTAACTGGAACAAAGAAGAAACGTTTATAGGTACTTGTGCGTTTGATTATGTTTCAGAATAATTTTCATCCAGATCAAAGTAATCCGCAATATATTCATGAAAACAGTTGTTTAAAAAAACTGAATGTTGGACTGGGCACAGTGGCTCACGCCTGTAATCCCAGCACTTTGGGAGGCCAAAGTTGAGGTCAGGAGTTTGAGACCAGCCTTGCCAACATGGCGAAACCCTGTCTCTAGTAAAAATATAAAAAATTAGCCAGACGTGGTAGAGTGCTCCTGTAATCCCAGTTACTAGGGAGACTGAGGCAGGAGAATTGCTTGAACCCAGGAGGCAGAGATTGCAGTGAGCTGAGATTACACTACTGCACTCCAGCCTGGATGACAGAGCAAGACTCTGTCTCAAAAAAAACCAACCACCACAACAAAACCCCTCAAACAAACAAATAAAAACTGAATGTAGAGGCTGGGTACAGTGGTGCATGCTTGTAGTTTCAACTACTAAGGAGGCTGAAGTGGGTAGATTGCTTGAGCCCAGGAGTTCCACGTTGTAATATGCTGTGATCACACCTGTGAATAGCCACTGCACTCCAGCCTGGGCAACATAGCAAAACCCTGTCTCTAAAAAACAGAAATAAACAAACAAAAAACTGAACATAAAGGTCTTTGCTGTGGCTTGTATCTGACAGTTACTGATACAGATTAAATTGCATAGGGTAATATTGCTATATTCTTTAAATCATTAAGAATGGTTACTCTAAAATAAAATGCCTAAGGAGCTCAGCTGTATTCCTTTTGCCACTTGTTGAAAGTGAGATACCTCAACTTGTAGTTCTGAAGTGGATTCAAATACATAAAAATGCTTTCACCTTTGAAATTGTTTGTTTTGTTTTTATTTTTGGCATGACAAAATTCATTAGTAACAATTCAGAAGAAGCAACAGCCCAAGAATGAAAAATATTCTGATATCTTCTCTGAGGACCCTGAAGTCTTACATTCTAGAAGTGTTCAAGTAGATTAAGTATTTTTCCTTTAAAAAATGTTTTAATTTTAAAGTACAGTATTTGGTAGGAAAAAGGGGATAATATTAGGATAGATGTTTACTCATTTAAAATTTAAAAGCAATAATGTACAAATATTTATATTATCAATATTGTTTCAATCCTTTTACTTCTGCCAGCGACAGAAATCCTAATTCAAAATGCTTTAAATTGTCAATCTACAAACAGGGTACATATAGTCTAGTAATTAGCTGGCTAAAAGCAACACAGGTATATTTGAAAGTTTCTAGTATGTATATATTTCTTAACTGAAGGACTGAGAGACTAAAGAATGTTGATCTTTTTCTTATGATGAAGGAAGGTATCAGTATTTTAGCTCATTTGAAAAGTTTTGAAAACCATTTAAAATCTAGTTAGCTACACCGTATATGAAACAATTGATCAATAGTGCTCCCAAGAGAGCAAATTATAGATGCAGTCAACCCTTCATAAAGAAGCTGGTAAATGAATGTTAGAGAGAAAGTGTGTGTTCATTTATGTTTGAAAATTTTGTGCATTTAAATAAAAGCCTTCTAGGAAATACATTCCCAGAGAATGTAAGGAGAATTAGTTAGACATTTAAAAGACATGGTTTTCTTTTTAAATACAAGATTTTTTTTCCATTGAAATACCTAAGCAAGCAGACATTTCTACCAAATTATCTGTATTAAGTTTAAATATGTTAATGCTTTTCCCAGTCAACAAATATTTATTAGCTGCTGACTGTATGTCAGGTCTCATGGGGATAGAAAATAATTACCATGCATCTCTGAGCTCAATGAATTTAATAATTGTTAGGACAATACCGGAGAGTATACGATCAATTGCTAGAATATGTGGTAAGACTGTACCTTCAAGATGAGAAAGAATAAATTCAGTTATAGGAATCAGAGTAGGTTTTAGTAAGTAAACTTTTTCAATTGACACTTAAGGCACTATAGGATTTAGATTGGCATTGCTGAAGGGTGAACATCTCACAATGAGTGAGTTTGCCTTTGTCTTTGCTATGTTTGCAAATTTATATCATCTGGGCACTTTTCTTTGGGCTTATATTAACTGGTATAAACTTATTAAGGAAATGCATTTAGAAATTTCCCCACTAAAATTCCAAAAGCCTGGTTTTCTGCACAGTATATCTTTTTTTTCTTTTTTTGTTTTGAGACGGAGTCTTTGCTCAGTCACCCAGGCTGGAGTGCAGTGGTGCGATCTCGGCTCACTGCAAGCTCGGTCTCCTAGGTGCATGCTATTCTCCTGCCTCAGCCTCCCGAGTAGCTGGGACTACAGGCGCCCGCCACCACGCCCGGCTAGTTTTTTGTGTTTTTTTAATAGAGACGGGGTTTCACCGTGTTAGCCAGAATGGTCTCGATCTCCTGACCTCGTGGATCCACCCGCCTAGGCCTTCCAAAGTGCTGGGATTACAGGCGTGAGCCACCGCGCCTGGCCCCTACAATATGTCTTTTTAAACTAACATATTATCTTTGTTTCTCTTTTAATGCATAGCTGCAACAATGACTTGAAAGTTCCACCAGTAAATAGGTCATATAATTGAGGTGAATTCTCAAAATTGAGTTTTCAATGTTACTTGGTATGTGAAAGATAAGGGAAGATCTTGAAAGGCTGAAAGTTCACAGAAAAACACATTTTTTTTTTTTAGAAAACTATCTTTGCCTTTCTGCTGCAAATGTAGCACATTGCATAGATTGTATTAAGTCTCTTTCAAATCTTTTTATAAAAAGAATCTCATAATCATATTATGTAGTCCTTGGCAAATTTTTACAGTTCTCTGGACCAGAGATTGTTATTATTATTCACTGGACTGGAGATTGTTATTATTATTCAATCTCAATTTATATTTTTATCACATTATATTTTATATCTAGTAAATGCCAAGACATCCAAAAGTTGACAGCTCATCTTAAACTTAAATAAAACATAAAAATTAAATCGCTGAGGTGTGAGTTAAGATCTCAATATGAGTTTCAGTTTCAGTTACTTGTATTCAATTAGCCATATTTTCTTTTTACATACAGTAAAAGAAAACATTCAGACCAAAGATTTTCCTCTGAAGATCAAAGTAAGAGAAATAAAATCATTTTAATAATCTCATTTATGCAAGATGGTACATTGCTATATCCAAGAAACAAAATGTATCACTTACATATTTTTCTGATTTTTGGTGGAAATATTCAGTTAAAGGGATGATCTTATTATAATTTTTGATAATTCTTATGTTTAAAATAATTTCTCACACACATACTGCTGTATACGTACTGTGTGCTAACTGCTTGTACCACTGGAGCACCCAAAGTAAGTTCTGTTAACACATAATTAGATGGACATTAAACAAGATAATTTTTTGGTTGATATTTAAATTTCTTTGCCTTTTAAATGGGCACCAGTGAATAGAGTGAGCTCTGACTGTTTTGTTGCACTGGCATTTTGTTTTGTTTAATTTTGATATATTCCCTAACTTCCAAAAAAGTGCTGAGATGCATTTATTTAGAAATTTAAATGATTGAAATTAATTTTAATTTCAGAATTTTAAAAAGAATTTTGCAAAAGTCTTTAAAAATTGCAGTGGGCTTGGCATGCTAAAAAATCAGTCGAAGACCTGGGATTGGAATTTATTGTTGTAAAAATTCCAACTCAAGATATGAAAGATAATTCGATAATGCTCTTCAACCTCTATGATGCTTACATGCTTATCCACCTTGCATTTATTAATTTATTTTTTCTTTCTTTCAATTAACACATTTATTTAGCATATACATTGTGCTAGGCACCAAGGATATAAGGATGAAAAGTAAAAGGTTACTGCCCTGGATAAAATCACAATTGGAGGATGGGAGAGAGAAGGTTAAGAAGGAAGAAAGGTAGAAGTGAAAAATACATTTGGGAGAGTAAGGGTAGATAGTGTAAAAGGCATCAAAATATTTCCATATTCTATAACATTATGAATATTTTTATGGAGTAATGAATAAAGGGCTGTTGGAGCACATAAGAGGAAATATTAATTTTGACTGAGTTAAGCGTTCTCAGATACTTTTTAAATGCATATAATGTGAATTTTTTATTGCTTACTTCATTGCCCTAAAGTCAGGTCAATATGTACTTATTTTTACATTTTTAAAATTATTGAGTTAAAATTTATATTACATAAAATTATTCATTTTAAAATGAACATGTCAGTGGCATTTAGTACATTCACAGTGTTATGCAACCATCACACCTATCTTGTTCCAAAACATTTTCATCATCTGAAATGAAAACTCCATACCTACTAAGCAGTTAATCCTCATTCCTCCCTTTTCCCCAGATCTGCTTTCTGTCTCTATGGATTTATTCTATTCTTCATGTTTTCTATAAATGCAATCATACAATATGTAACCTTTTGTGTCTGGCTGTTTTTCACTTAGTGTAATGTTTTCTAAATTTATGTATTAATATATTGTAGCACATCACTACCGATTGAGTATCCCTTATCTGAAATGCTTAGGACTAGAACTGTTTTGAATTTTGGATTATTTTTTGATTTTGGAATATTTGCATATACATAATGAGGTATCTTGGGGATGGGACCCAAGCCTATACAAGAAATTTACTTATGTCTTGTATGTACCTTATACACATAGCCTGAAGGTAATTTTTTACACTATTTTAAATAATTTTGTGCTTGGAAGAAAATCTGTGTACATAAGCCATCAGAAAGCAAAAGTGTCACTACAGACATGTGGACAGTCTGTAGTTGTTTGGCATCACTGTCATTCCTGACTGTGAATTTATGTGCTATCATTAAGCAATCATTTTCTTATACTTATTCACACATAAGTTCTTAACAGTAAAAAAAATACGGCCTGGCGCGGTGGCTCATGCCTGTAATCCCAGCATGATGGGAGGCTGAGGCAGGCGGATCATGAAGTCAGGAGTTCGAGACCAGCCTGACCAACATGCTGAAACCCTGTCTCTACTAAAAATACAAAAAAAAAAAAAAAAAAAAAATTCAGCCAGGTGTGGTGGCATGCACCTGATCCCAGAATCAGGAGGCTGAGGCAGGAGAATCGCTTGAACCCAGGAGGCACAGGTTGCAGTGAGCAGAGATCGCCACTGCACTCCAGCCTGGGCGACAGAGTGAAACTCTGTCTCAAAAAAAAAAAGAAAGAAAAAAATATGATATACCATTTATACAGGGAACAATGTATTTAGGGTAACTAAGCAGCACAGTAGCATCACCATAATACTTGTGTCAGTTGTTAAACAACAATGGCAACCAACAGTGGCAGTCTCCACCTATGTTGTGTTTTGATTGAAAGATTACTGTACACTGTATTTTACTTTTTTTAGGTGAGAAGAAACAGTTGAAGGACTAGGAAGAGGATCCTCTAGGGATGAGCTGGTTGGCTTTTAAAAATATTTCCTTCAGCATCATCTGCCTCATTAACAATGGTTTTTGTCTTAGAAGTCTTTCTTTGATTTTATAAACTGAGATTATTTCTTATTCTGTTATGAATGTGCTCTGCGCTTGTACTTCAATAAGCCCACCCCACATTTTCACTCGGCCATCTATAGGTATTTATTTTTCTGTAGAGTTCACATGACTTGTCAGATGAGGTCAGGTGTGGAATTTTCTACTTGTAGTGCCAAGTTGGCACTCAAGAAGTTTCATATTTTGGAGCATTTTGGATTTCAGATTTTTGGATTAGGGATGTCCCATCTGCACTTCATTCCTTTTTATTGCTGAATAATATTCCATGATATGTACCACAGCTTGATTATCCATTCCTCTATTGATGGACATTTAGGTTTTTTCCACTTTTTGGCAATTGTGAATAGTGCTCCTATGATCATTTGTGTTCAAACATAAGTTTTTGTTTGAACACCTGTTTTCTGTTCTTTTGCGTATATACCTAGAAGTGGAATTGGGTCATATGGCAGACCTGTGTTTAATTTTGGAGAAAGTGCCAAACTGTTTTCTACACTAGCTGCATCATTTTACCTTTCCACAAGTCATGCATGAAGGTTCCAATTTCTCTACATTCTTGCAAACACTTATTTTCCATTAAAAAACATTATAGTTGCCCTAGCGGGTATGTCTGATACTATTTTGATGCCTATTTCTTGAAGGTAGAGAGCTGGGGATCTCTGAAAACCATAGGGCAATAATGCTTTGGCTGAGCTCCTGATGGATGAGATACAATAGGCTTAGCTGACTCAACCTATTTCTTTTCCCTTAGCAGGAATTGTCCTGAGTTTACCAGAGATACTTCTTGGCTTACCAAACTTCAATACTACATGGTATTGTTTACTGCCCAGAATCTCCTGTCACAAGAGCAGGATTCTAACTCCCCCAGGACTTATGAAAGTTAAATATTTCAAAGTTTGGTAGCATTGTTTTTGTATCTTCACTGGACTTACTTTGAAGATGAGCATAAAGAGATTTTGCTCACATTTCAGAAGGTTCATAAAGACTTCTGCTGTAGCACTTTAGGTGACCATTAGTTAAGTTAGGAGCTAGTAGCTTCAATCAGAGGTTCTCAAACTTTTTATTCCCAGGATCTTGTTGCTGAGATCTGGCCACTGCACTCCAGTCCGGGCGATAGAGCGAGACTCCGCCTCAAGAAAAAAAAAAAAATTATTTAGAACCCCCAAAGCTTTTGTGTATGTGGTCTTTTACTGCGTTGGAATTTCTTTCTGTTGACGAGTTGGTTTACTTTAAAATTATTTTTGTCCATCAAGAAGAGAGTGTGCTATGGGGTTACTGTGGATACTTGTTTGTGGGTTCTTTTAAAACAAAAAGATAAGAATTCATGGGGAATATTGGTCTGAAGCTTTGTTTTCTTTTTGTATTTGTTTCAGTATGGTTTTGTTATCAGGATAATACTAGCTTCATAAAATAAATTGGGTAGTGTTTCCTTCTCTTCTATTTTCTGGAGGAGATTGTGTAGAATTGGTGTTAATCTTTAAACACTTGGTAGACATTTGGGCCTGGGGTTTTCTTTTTGGGGGTAGTTAAACATAAGAATTCAATTCTCTTAAGAGTTATAGGGCTATTCAAACTACCTATTTCATTTCATATTGAGTGAATTGTAGTAATTTCTGTTTTTTGAGCAAGTGGTCCATTTCATCTAAGTTGTCAAATTTATATGTGTAGAGTTATTACTAGTATTCACTTACTATCCTTTTTATGTTTGCACGATCTGTAATGATATCCCCTGTTTCATTACTAATATTGGTAATTTGTGTTTTCTCTTTTTCTTTGTCAGTCTTGATAGAGGCTTGCCAATATTATTGATCATTTCAAAGAACTAATTTTTTGTTTCATTTACTTTTCCATTGTTTTCCTGCTTTCAATTTTATTGATTTCTGCTCTTTATCATTTTCTTCCTTCTGCTTGCTTTGGGTTAATTTTTCCCTCTTGTTTTTCTGGGTTCTTGAGATGGGAGTTTAGATTATTGATTTAAGGTTTTTCTTATGCATGCATTTAGTGTTATAAATGTCTTTCTCAGCACTGCTTTAGCCATGCCTCAGAAATTTTGATATATTTTCATTTTCACTTAGTTTAGTGTTTTTTTTAAAAAAATTTCTTTTGAAATTTTTTTTGATTCATGGATTATTTAGAAGTGTGTTGCCTAATTTCCAAGGATTTGGAGATTGTTCTTTCTTTGTTATTGATTTCTAGTTTAATCCCATTGTGGTCAGAGAACATGCTCTGTATGGTTTCAGTTTTTAAAAATTTGCTGAGTTTTGTTTTATGGCCTAGTTTGTTGTCTATCTTGGTATATGTTCTAGGAGTACATAAAAATGTGTATTCTGTTGTTGAGTGGAGTGTTCTATGAATGTTGATTAGATTCTGTTGATCAGATTGTTTAATTCTTCTGTATCATTTCTGTCTGTCCAGTTCTATCAATCTTTGACTATTGGAATAGTCATTTTACCAGTTTGCATCAAGTGTAAGAACCTTACCTCCCTTTATATCCAATTACTTTCCCTGTTTATAATGTAATTGTCTTACCTGTTTTCTCTACATACATTTGGAACCACATTAGGCAATGTGCATTAACCATCAAACATAATTTAGAAAATTCAGGAGGAGAAGGAAAACCTATTGTATGTATTCACACTAGTATATTTTGCCTCTCTTATTCTTTCTTCCTTCCTGATGTTTCAACATTTCTTCTTTTATTGTGTCCTTTCTGTTTAGAGAACTTCCTTTAGTCAGATTTTTAGGGTGGGTCTGCTGGTGATAAACTCTCTTCATTTTCTTTCATTTGAGAATGTTTTGATTTCCCCTACATTCCTAAGGGATATTTTCATTGGGTATAGGATTTTGGGTTGACTAGTCATTTCTTTCAGCACTTGGGAAATATTGTGCCACTTCTTTCTGGCTTCTATGGTTTCTGATGAGAAATCTGCTGTCATTTGAATTATTTTCCCCTTATAGGTAAGGTGTCATTTTTCTCTGGATGCTTTTAAGATTTTTTTTGTTTTTAGTTTTCAGCACTTTAATATGATGTATCTTTGCACGAATTTCTTTGAATTTATCCTGCTTGGGATTTGCTCAACTGTAGGTTTATGTATGTATGTGACTATAATTAGGATGTTTTCAACTATTATTCCCTTGAGTACATTTTCAGTGTCACTCTCTTTCTTCTGTCCTCCAGGACTCTGACGACATAAATATTAGATATATTGCTATATCCTCAAAGATTCCTGATATTTGGTTCATTTTTTTTGGAGTCTGTTTTCTCTCTGTTATTTAGATTGGATATATTCTATTGTTCTATCTTCTGGTTCACTGATTTGGTGCTTTCCATTCTACAATTGAGCCCTTCTATTGAGCTTCTATTTTTGTTTGTTTGTTTTAGATAGAGACAGGGTCTCACTCTTTTATCCAGGCTGGAGTGCAGTGGTATGATCATAGCACACTGCAGCATCAAACTCACAGGCTTAAGTTATCCTTCTGTCTCAGCCTCTTGAGTAGCTAGAACTAAAGGCATGTACCAACCCAAACCAGCTATTTTTTATTTTTTATTTATTTATTTATTTTTTTTTCTTTTTTTTTTTTATTATACTTTAAGTTCTAGGGTACATGTGCATAAC
>NW_012114754.1:11570-11966 GCF_000951035.1 Colobus angolensis palliatus | reverse complement strand
TGCATGCATATATACTTATATACGCACACATATGTATATGCATGCATATATGCTTATATACACACATATGTATATGCATGCATATATACTTATATGCATACATATACACATGTATATAAAAGTGTGTATATAAATATGTGTGTATATATGTGTCTATATATGTATATATACATATATGCACATATATAAACATACATATATATGGAGTTTAAGTAGTATTAACTCACAATCACAAGGTCCCACAATATATGTGTGTGTATATATGTTGCATATATATACACACACATATAAACATATAAATACACACATATATATAAACATACATATATGGAGTTTATTAAGTAGTATTTACTATATATATGTGTGTATATATGTGTATATATACACACACATATA
>NW_012114754.1:5862-6170 GCF_000951035.1 Colobus angolensis palliatus | reverse complement strand
TTTGCAGCTGGCTCCTTTGTCCTCCCTGCAAACAGGGAAGGAACACTCTGCTTTGTTTGCAAGAGCAGGACTTATCGGGAACGCCCTGCTTCGTTTGCAAGAGCAGGACTTATTGTGAATGTCTCGTTTGTGAGCACATAGTCCTCTACATTTCCCCTTTCTTTATTTACAAGTTTGAATTTCTTTCAAAACCATCACTACACACTGGGCTCGCTGGGATACGGTGTTTGCCCTTTGGCACTGTCTCGAGCAGACTGTGAAAATGACAAAAGCAAGAACAACAATCAATACATTGCTAGAAACAGAGG
>NW_012114754.1:3980-4301 GCF_000951035.1 Colobus angolensis palliatus | reverse complement strand
ACTTCAATTGTAAAGTTTGAGGCTTGTGGACAGTGGCTAAGAGTTTAAAGGATTGTAGCCCATTTTGAACATCATATTTTTGGCAGCTGAAGAAACATGAAGATTACTTAAAAAGGCACCAAATTGTTGTAAAAGATCACGGCCCCAAAAGTTAATATTAATGAGAACAATATGAAAGCACACTTTTCCTTGTTGTCCTTCAGGTCCTACACAGCTCAGGGGCTCAACACTTTGGTAGACTATAGAAGCAGTACCTAGGCCGGATACAGTAACCGATACTTGTTTCTTTTTCCAATGATCAGGCCATTGAGCCAAGCATAT
>NW_012114754.1:0-2407 GCF_000951035.1 Colobus angolensis palliatus | reverse complement strand
CTAGCTTGTACTCTTGCTTCCTCCCACCACCAACTTTTTAATTGAAGCCATTGCGAACAATCAAGGACAGCCTGTCCCAACGTTTCCCAGTCAATGGGAATCATCATATGTTCTGAAGAGAAGGAATTGAGAAGGCCAAGAACAAATGGTGACTGAGGTCCATAATTAGAAATTGCAGCTTTCATTTATTTCAAAAATTTAAATTGTAGGGCTGTAAAAGTCACATTCTGGCCACTGTTTGGGAACTGAGCATTGGGGCCAAAAGCAGCCTGTGTTATTGGGAATAAATTTAAATCCTCGAAATCATCCTTTTCCTTCGATTCCTTCTCTTCTCCTACAGGAGGAAAAGGCGCAGAGAAAACCTGACCTGACATAGGCAAAGAGGTTGGAGGTGGAGGCAAAGGGAAATCTTTTTAACAGGGAAGGCTCGTGGCAGAGAGATAGGAGAAGCAGGAGCAGCAGCACCTAGCAATCAATTTTAACAACTGTTGTAACATCTCTAAAATACGCTGCAAATCAGAATTTCCTTCAGATGAAGGAGGCATTAGCTCTTCTTCCAATTCCTTGTCCTCAGCAACCGGGGCATAAATATGTTTCTCTCTAGGATCATTCCTCTCTAAAGCTTCAGATGCCTCACCTCCTGTGGCAGTATCGCCACGCTCTGAGTCAGTTTCAAGTAACTCTAATGCCTGAATAATGGAACTACACAAAGTCCACAAAGTCAGAGGCATCATTTGCCCTCGCTGATGAGCTTGACACAGGACTTTAGCAACTTGTAACCATTCCTTTCAATTTAATTGCACTTTGGTTTGATATTGAAACCAATAACAATGTTGTTCAACATGGGCAAACAATCGCTTCAAAGTCTTATGTTCCTTAACTGACTTCTACTCCTATAGACATCAACAGTCCCTGGAGTAACCACAAATATTCAGAGGCCAGAGAGGTGGAATTCCTCATAATTTTCCTGTGGGACCCCCTTCTTATTTATTTACCTGCCCATGGTCTCCCCGTGCCTGCCTGGGGTGATCCCCCTCCGGTTCCTTGCTCTTGTGGAGCCACAGACCCTGCTCGCTGCGCCAGATGTTGGGGTCCACGTGTTTCCTAAACAAAGGAATGAACACACAAGACAACACAAGACAAGACAAACATGGCGGCTGCCTCGAACGACATGCTCCGCTTTATTTTATACAATCGTTTGTGGAATGTTACCAAGTCACAAGACACATTGTTGTTTTTCTGACCTTTCCCTGACTTTCTGGATTTTCAAGATGTTTACACATAAACAAGCCCCCAGGGTCTGCCATTTGCAGCTGGCTCCTTTGTCCTCCCTGCAAACAGGGAAGGAACACTCTGCTTTGTTTTCAAGAGCAGGACTTATCGGGAATGCCCTGCTTCGTTTGCAAGAGCAGGACTTATCGGGAATGTCTCATTTGTGAGCACGTAGTCCTCTACACTGGGAAGATTTCCTTTCATGGCTGTTCTTCGGGGATGTTCTAGAAAGGGGCTGGTGTGCTGCAGCTGTCCACTTTTGGGTGGTGCCTTCATATCATGCAGAACCATCTGTGAACCAGTCCCTAGCCTTCTCTTCCTCTGTCAACTGATTGTAAAGAACTCCCCATGAGGCCGTCAGTGCAGGCTGGAAGAGAGAAGGCAGGGTGGACAGAGTGGAGACCATGGGCATTTTAGCCACTTCCTTATGTAACTTACTTGTGCCTTCAGGACCTGCTCAAGTCTGATCATGTATATACCACTTCCATTTGATGATGGAATGCTGCTGTGCATGACCCACTTTATGGCTTGATGGGCCACAAAGCACCCAGTTCATGAGAGGCAGTTCAGGTCACATGGTGACTTGATGGCCCATAGTCAAACATTCGGTTTCCAGCAAAGCCCAGCAACAGGCCAAGAGTTGATCTCTCAAAAGGAGAGTAGTTATTTGCAGAAGATGGCAGAGCCTTGCTCCAAAATCCTAGAGTTATTTACTGTGATTCACCTATGGGGGCCTGCCAAAGGCTCCAAACAGCAGCTCTATCTGCCACTGACATCTCAAGCACCATTGGATCTGCTGGGTCATGTGGCCCAAGTGGCAGAGTAGCTTGCAAAGCAGCCTGGACCTGTCACAGAGCCTTCTCCTGTTCTGGACCCTACTCAAAACTGGCATCCTTTCGGGTCACTTGATAAATGGGCTGGAGTAACACATCCAAATGAGGAATGTGTTGCCTCCAAAATCCAAACAGGCCCACTAGGCATTGTGCCTCTTTCTTGGCTGTAGGAGGGGCCAAATGCAGCAACTTATCCTTCACCTTCAAAGGAATATTTTGAAGGCCCCACGCCTCTGAACCCCTGTAAATTTTAGTGAGGTAGAAAGTCCCTGAATTTTAATCAAATTATTTCTCATCCTCTG
>NW_012114753.1:4312-4708 GCF_000951035.1 Colobus angolensis palliatus | reverse complement strand
AAGGAGAAATAAAATCCTTTACAGACAAGCAAATGCTTAGAGATTTTGTCACCACCAGGCCTGCCCTACAAGAGATCCTAAAGGAAGCACTAAACGTAGAAAGGAACAACCGGTACCAGCCATTGCAAAAACATGCCAAAATGTAAAGACCATCGATGCTAGGAAGAAACTTCATCAGCTAACGAGCAAAATAACCAGCTAATATCACAACGACAGGATCAAGTTCACACATAACAATATTAACCTTAAATGTAAATGGACTAAATGCTCCAATTAAAAGACACAGACTGACAAATTGGATAGAGTCAAGACCCATCAGTTTGCTGTATTCAGGAGACCCATCTCACATGCAGAGACACACATAGGCTCAAAATAAAGGGATGAAGGAAGATCTAC
>NW_012114753.1:2993-3607 GCF_000951035.1 Colobus angolensis palliatus | reverse complement strand
GTGTGTTGTATTCAGGACACTCATCTCATGTGCAGAGACACACATAGGCTCAAAATAAAGGGATGAAGGAAGATCTACCAAGCAAATGGAGAACAAAAAAAAGCAGGGGTTGCAATCCTAGTCTCTAATAAAACAGACTTTCAATCATCAAAGATCAAAAGAGACAAAGAAGGCCATTACATAATGGTAAAGGGATCAATCCATCAGGAAGAGCTAACTATCCTAAATAGATATGCACCCAATACAGGAGCACCCAGGTTCATAAAGCAAGTCCTTAGAGACTTACAAAGAGACTTAGACTCCCTTACAATAGTAATGGGAGACTTCAACAACCCTGTCAACAACACTGTCAACATTAGACAGATCAACGAGACAGAAAGTTAACAAAGAAATCCAGGAATTGAACTCAACTCTGCAACAAGCAGACCTAATAGACATCTACAGAACTCTTCACCCCAAATCAACAGAATATACATTCTTCTCAGCACCACATTGCACTTATTCAAAAATTGACCACATAGTTGGAAGTAAAGCACTCCTCAGCAAATGTACAAGAACAGAGATTATAACAAACTGTCTCTCAGACCACAGTGCAATCAAACTAGAACTCAGGA
>NW_012114753.1:2208-2562 GCF_000951035.1 Colobus angolensis palliatus | reverse complement strand
TGACACCCTAACATCACAATTAAAAGAACTAGAGAAGCAAGAGCAAACTCATTCAAAAGCTAGCCAAAGGCAAGAAATAACTAAGATCAGAGCAGAACTGAAGGAGATAGAGACACAAAAAACCCTCCAAAAAAATTAATAAATACAGGAGCTGGTTTTTTGAAAAGATCAACAAAATTGATAGACTGCTAGCAAGACTAATAAAGCAGAAAAGAGAGAAGATCAAATAGATGCAATAAAAAATGATAAAGAGGATATGACCACTGACCCCACAGAAATACAGACTACCATCAGAGAATACTATAAACACCTCTATGCAAATAAACTAGAAAATCTAGAAGAAATGGATAATTT
>NW_012114753.1:0-413 GCF_000951035.1 Colobus angolensis palliatus | reverse complement strand
AATCTGATTAAAGTAAAGAGCTTCTGCACAGCAAAAGAAACTACCATCAGAGTGAACAGGCAACCTACAGAATGGGAGAAAACTTTTGCAATCTACTCAACTGACAAAGGGCTAATATCCAGAACCTACAAAGAACTCAATCAAATTTACAAGAAAATAACAAACAACCCCATCAAAAAGTGGACAAAGGATATGAACAGAGATTTCTTAAAAGAAGACATGCATACAGCCAACAGGTACATGAAAAGATGCTTATCATCACTGGCCATCAGAGAAATGCAAATCAAAACCACAATGAGATACCATCTCACGCCAGTGAGAATGGCAATCATTAAAAAAATCAGGAAACAACAGGTGCTGGAGAGGATGTGGAGAAATAGAAACACTTTTACACTGTTGGTGGGACTGTAAAC
>NW_012114752.1:13457-14826 GCF_000951035.1 Colobus angolensis palliatus | reverse complement strand
CCATGTTAGCCAGGATGGTCTCGATCTCCTGACCTCATGATCTGCCTGCCTCAGCCTCCCAAAGTGCTAGGATTACAGGCATGAGCCACCGCACCTGGCCTTTTGTTTTTGTTTTTGTTTTGTTTTTGAAGAGACAAGGTCTTTTGCTGTCACTCAGGCTGGGGTGCAGTAGCACCATCACAGTTCACTGCAGACTCCAACTCCTGGGTACAATTAATCCTCCTGCCTCAGCCTCTTGGATAGCTGGGATTACAGGCATTCACCACCACACCTGGCTAATTTAAAAAAATTTTTTGTAGTGACAAGGTCTCACCTACCCAGGCTGGTCTCAAACTCCTGGCCTTAAGTGATCCTCCCACCTCAGCCTCCCAAAGTGTTGGGATTACAGGCATGAGCCACCACACCCAATCTGTTTTTGTTTTGATTTTTTTGTTTATTAGTCTTACTTTTTTTGTTTTGATTTTTAAAATGCCTTATTAGCATTTGCTTTTGATTTTTAGAAATGTTTCTGTTTATTAATCTTTCTTTTTTTGTTTTAATCTGTTTACCTTTTTTTTTTTTTTTGGTTTGTTTTTAAATCTTTGTGGTTATTATTATTCTACTCTGTTCTTTCCCTGAGCAAGGGCGCTGGTCTCATATCCCGAAGAAAGGAGTGTCCACCTTGGAAAAAAAGAGGCATTTTCTGGACCCGGAGTTCCACAATGCCTACGGGGATAGGGAAGGCTTCCAGCAAAAACAGCTTTGAGAGAATATTTTTATTTTTATTTTTTTGGGGATGGAGTCTTGCTCTGTCGCCCAGGCTGGAGTGCAGTGGTGTAATCTCGGCTTGCTGCAAGCTCCACCACCCAGGTTCAAGCGATTCTCATGCCTCAGCCTTCTGAGTAGCTGGAATTACAGGCATGCACCACCATGCCTGGCTAATTTTTGTATTTTTAGTAGAGACAGGGTTTCACCATCTTGGCTGGGCTGGTCTCGAACTCCTGACCTCAGGTGATCTGCCTGCCTTGGCCTCCCAAATTGCTGGGATTATAGATGTGAGCCAGAGAGAATCTTGTGTAGGAAACAAGTAGGCCGGGTATGCTGGCTCAAGCCTGTAATCCCAACACTGGGAGGCTGAGGTGGGCGGATCACTAGGTCAGGAGTTCGAGACCAGCCTGGCTGACATGGTGACACCCTGTCTCTACTAAAAATAAAAAATTAGCTGGGCATTGTGGCATGCCTGTAGTCCCAGCTTACTTAGGAGGCTGAGGCAGGAGAATCACTTGAACTCGGGAGGTGGAGGTTGTGGCGAGCTGAGATCGTGCCACTGCACTCCAGCCTAGACGATACAGCCAGGCTCCGTCTCAAAAAAAAAAAAAAAAAAAAAAAA
>NW_012114752.1:6296-7432 GCF_000951035.1 Colobus angolensis palliatus | reverse complement strand
GTCTGGCAGAATGAATATTTTATAATCCCTCTTAACTCCTATTCCAAGTCCTCGTTCAGCTACAGGAGAAAAAAATGTAAGCCCAATTGATCCAATTGTTTTGAGGTATTCTCCCACCCCTACCTGGGAGTGGCCAGGCATCTGAGTTGGAATCTGTCTTTGCTATTTATCAGTTGAGTGACTTTTGCTTACTGTAACAAACTACCATAAACTGGGTGGCCTATAAACAACAGAGATTTATTTCTCATTGTTCTGGAGGCTGAGAAGCCCAAGATCAAGGTGCCAGAAACTTCATATCTGGTTAGGGCCCACTTCCTGGTTCATAGGTCAGCACCATCTTCTTCCTGTAGCCCCATGTGGTGAAAGGGGTGAGTGAGCTCTCTGAGGTATCTTGTATAAGAGCACTAATCCCATTCGTGAGGGCTCCACCCTCATGACCTAATTACCTCTCAAAGGCCCTGCTTCCCAGTAATATCACCTTGGGGGTTAGGATTTCAACATATAAATTTTGAGAGTACATAAACATTCAGTCCATTGCAGCCAGTTACTTATCCTCTCTGAAAATGAGGACTGTAATAGTACCCACCTTATAGTGTTGTTATGAAGGTAAAAGGGTCAATGTATATAAAGCACTTAGAACTGAACTTGATATCCAGTAAGTGCACAGTAAATCTCATCAATATAATGATGATGGTGATGGTGATGATGATGATGGTGATGATGACAGTGGTGCTGCTGCTACTGATGGTGATGATGGTCATGGCCGTGATGATGGTGATGATACTGATGACAGTAATGGTGATGATGATGGTGATGGTGGTGATGATGATGATGTTAATGGTGCTGCTGCTGATGGTGATGATGGTGATTATTATAATGATGATGGTGATGGTGATGATGATGTGATGGTGATGGTGATGATGGTGATGATGATAATGATAATGATGGTGCTGATGATGATGGTGCTGATGATGGTGATGACAGTCATGACAGTGATGATGGTGATGGTGATGATGGTGGGGATGATGATGGTGCCGATGGTGATGGTGATGGTGATTATGATGGTGATGGTTGTGATGAAGACGGTGATGGCAGTGATGATGGTGATGGTGATGATGGTGGGGATGATGATGGTG
>NW_012114752.1:1468-2060 GCF_000951035.1 Colobus angolensis palliatus | reverse complement strand
GATTACAGGCACCTGCCACCATGTGCAGCTAATTTTTGTATTTTTAGTAGAGAAGGGGGTTTCACCATGTTGGCCAGGCTGGTCTTGAACTCTGATCTCGGGCGGCCTGCCCGCCTCGGCCTTCCAAATTGTTGGCATTACAAGCATGAGCCACCACATGCAGCCAAGCAGGCCAATTTGTGATGCCAGAATCCATGGATAATGAGCATCAACTGTATCATTTTACAGGTGGAAATGAGTGTTGTGCGGGAAATGAAAGGCTGGGTTGAAAACAGACTCACGCCTTTAATCCCGTTGCTTTGGGAGGCTGAGGTGGGAGGATAGTTTGAGGCTAGGGGTTTGAGACCAGCCTAGGCAACATAGCAAGACCCTGTCTCTGCCAAAATAGTGCTTTTAGAAAAATAGCTGGGTGTGGCGGCATGTGTCTGTAGTCCCATCTACTTGGGAGGCTGAGGCAGGAGAATCGCTTGAGTCCAGGAGTTTGAGGCTGCAGTGAACTATGATTGCATCACTGCACTCCAGCCCGGGTGACAGAGTAAGACCCTGTCTCTAAAAAGATAAAAATAGGCTGGACATGGTGGCTCACGCCTGT
>NW_012114752.1:0-693 GCF_000951035.1 Colobus angolensis palliatus | reverse complement strand
GCAAAACTCCGTCTCAAAAACAAAAGAAAGAAAGAAAGAAGAAAGAAAAGATAAAGGCCAGGCGTGGTGGCTCACGCCTGTAATCCCAGCACTTTGGGAGGCCGAGGCTGGCGGATCACCTGAGGTCAGGAGTTGGAAACCAGCCTGGTCAATATGGCAAAACCCTGTTTCTACTAAAAATACAAAAATTAGCCAGGCGTGATGGTGCACACCTGTAATCCCAGCTACTTGGGAGGCTGAGGCAGGAGAATCGCTGTAACTGGGAGGCAGAGGTTGCAGTGAGCCCAGATGGCACCACTGCTCTCCAACCTGGTTGACAGAGTGAGATTCTGTCTCAGAACAACAACAAAAAAAAGGATAAAAATACGTAAAAAGAAAGAAAAGAAAACAGGGAGACAAGAGGAGAGACCGTATGTTAGTTACCTAGGACTGCTGTAACAAAATACTAGAAACTGGTGATTTTTGACAATAGAACTTTACTGTACAGTTCAGGAGACCAGGAGTCCAAAATCAAGGTTTCGACAGGGCCATGCTCCTTCTGAAGGACCCTTCCTCGCCTCTGCCTGGTTTCTGGTGGTGGCCAGCTATCCTTGGCCTGTAGCCGCATCACTCCAATCTCAGCTTCTGTTGTGTAGCCTTCTCCTTTGCGTGTGTCTGTCTCTGTTTCTGAATTTCCTTCTTCTTCTTCTTCTT
>NW_012114751.1:11025-11496 GCF_000951035.1 Colobus angolensis palliatus | reverse complement strand
ACGAGTGTGTCCAGCCAGTGGCAGCAACAGCCTTGCTCAGAGAAGAGAGCAGAAAATTAACCTTTGGAGAAATCTTATCACTAGTTCTTCTCACCAAGTGAGAACAATTCGCAATCAGAAGGTGGGAAGGTGGCTTACTGATTCAAGAATTTTTAAGTACGAAGCCACCTTGTTAGAAAGAGATGATCTAACCTTAACCACTGATGACTCAATTAATCCAGCTGCTTTCTTAACAGGAAACCCCAACCCACAGACCCCTGAGCTTTGCCCAGAACACAGATGTTTAGATTTAATTAGTTATCAAACAAAAGTCAGACCTGATCTAAATGAAACATCCTTTCAGACTGGGAAACATGTGTTTGTAGATGGTTTCTCCCAAGTAATCAAAGGAAAAAGGCGTAACGAGTATTCAATGATAGATGGAGATACCCTCACAGAAAGAGAGTCTGAAAGGTTACCAAACGACTGGTC
>NW_012114751.1:3418-4020 GCF_000951035.1 Colobus angolensis palliatus | reverse complement strand
CGTAGGCTGGACGTGGTGGCTCACACCTGTAATCCCAGCACTTTGAGAGGCAGAGGCAGGTGGAATATGAGATCAGGAGCTTGAGACCATTCTGGTCAATAAGGTGAAACCCCATCTCTACTAAAGATATAAAAAATGAGCTGAGTGTGGTGGCACATACCTGTAATCCCAGCTACTCAGGAGGCTGAGAAAAGGAGAATCACTTGAACCCAGGAGGTTGAGGTTGCAGTAAGCCAAGATCGCACCATTGCACCCCAGCCTGGATGACAGTGTGAGACCCCATCTAAAAAAAAAAAGAAAGAAAGAAATCAGTTAGTGTAATGCCTCCAGCTTTGTTCCATTTATTTAGGATTGCCTTGGCTATTCAGGCTCTTTTTTTAGTTCCAGGTGAATTTTAAAATAGTTTTTCTCTAGTTCTGTAAAGAATGTCAGTGGTAGTGGCCGGGTGCAGTGGCTCACACTTGTAATCCCAGCACTTTGGGAGGCTGAGGCGATGGATCATGAGTCAGGAGTTTGAGACCATCCTGGCTAACAGGTGAAACCCCATCTCTACTAAAACTACAAAGAATTAGCTGGGTGTGGTGGTGGGCGCCTGTAGTCCC
>NW_012114751.1:932-1481 GCF_000951035.1 Colobus angolensis palliatus | reverse complement strand
AGTGGTTTTTCGTGTCTCTGCCTCCTTCAGGAGACAATGTCTTTGTTAATTTTTTTTATTATGTCTTGTCTTCTGCTAGCTTTCGGATATGTTTGCTCTTTGTTCTCAAGTTCTTTTGGTTGTGATTTTAGGTTGCTAACTTGAAATCTTTCTAACTTTTTGATGTGGGCATTTAATGCTATCAATTTCTCTCTGAACACTGCCTTAGCTGTTTCCCAGAGATTCTGGTACATTGTATCTTTGTTCTCAATATCTTCAAAGAACTTCTTGATTTTTGCCTTAATTTCATTATTTACCCAAAAGTCGTTCAAGTACAGGTTATTCAATTTCTATGTAATTGTATGGTTTGAGTGAATTTCTTAGTCTTCATTTTGAATTTGATTGCACTGTGGTCCAAGAGACTATTTGTTATGATTTCAGTTCTTTTGCATTTGCTGAGGAGTGTTTTACTTCCAATTGTGTGATCAATTTTAGAGTAAGCGCCATGTGGCAATGTGAAAAATGTATATTCTGTTGCTTTGGGGTGAAGACTTCTGTAGATATTTTTTA
>NW_012114751.1:0-882 GCF_000951035.1 Colobus angolensis palliatus | reverse complement strand
AATGTGAAAAATGTATATTCTGTTGCTTTGGGGTGAAGACTTCTGTAGATATTTTTTAGATTCATTTGATCCAGGGCTGAGTTCAGGTCCTGAATATCTTTGTTAATTTTCTGTCTTGATCTGTCTAATGTTGTCAGTGGAGTATTAAAATCTCTTACCATTATTGTGTGAGATTCTAAGTCTCTTTGAAGGTCTCTAGGAACCTACTTTATGAATCTGGGTGTTCCTGTGTTGGATGCATATACATTTCAGACAGTTAGATCTCCTTGTTGAATTGAACCTTTTACCATTATGTAATGTCCTTCTTTGTCTTTTTTCATCTTTGTTGGTTTAATACCTGTTTTGTCAGAAACAAGGGTTGCAACCCTGGCTTTTTTTCTGCTTTCCATTTGCTTGGTAAATTTTCTTCCTTCTTTTTATTTTGAGCCTATGTGTGTCATTGCATGTGAAATGGGTGTATTGAAGACAGCACACTGATAGGTCTTGATTCTTTATCCAGCTTGCCACTCTATGTCTTTTAAATGGGGTACTTAGCCCGTTTACATTTAAGGTTAGTATTGATATGTGTGGATTTGATCCTATCATCATGATGTTAGCTAGTTACTTTGCAGACTTGCTTATGTGGTTGCTTTGTTGTGTCACTAGTCTGTGTACTTCATTGTGCTTTTGTAGTGGCTGGTAACTGTCTTTCCATGTTTAGTGCTTCCTTCAGGAGTTCTTATAATGCAGGTCTGGTAGTAATGAATTCCCTTGGCATTTGTTTGCCTGACAAGAATCTGATTTCTCCTTTGCTTATGAAGCTTAGTTTGGTTGGATATGAAATTATTGGTTGGAGACTCTTTTCTTTAAGAATGTTGAATATTGGCCTTCAATCTCATCTGG
>NW_012114750.1:8392-8699 GCF_000951035.1 Colobus angolensis palliatus | reverse complement strand
TTGAGGATAAGGAGACATTGTGAAAGCATCACTACCATCAAGATTATAAACATAATCATCACCTCCTGAAGTTCTCCCTCCCATTCGAATTATTATTTCTATTAGTAAGAACAATTAACATAAAATTCACCCTCCTATTATATTTTAAGTATGCAATACAGCATTCATAGCTATAAGCACTGTGCTGTAAATTAGACTTCCTGAACTTATTTATGTTTGTATATCTAAAACTTTCTACTATAATCACACCTACTCATTTACCTGCACCACAGCTCCTGGCAACCTTCAGTCTACTCTCTGCTTCTGA
>NW_012114750.1:7822-8145 GCF_000951035.1 Colobus angolensis palliatus | reverse complement strand
AATGAATGATAACATGTGTGTCTTCTTCATATATCTTGACTATTGTGAACAGTGCTGAAAGGAACATATGAGTGCAGATATCTATTTCACATACTGATTTCAATGACTTCATATATATATTATATATATATGTATATATATATATGGGTTTGCTGGAACAAAATGGTATTTTTATTGTTAATTTTTTGAGAAACCTCCATACTATTTTCCAGGATGGCCATACTAATTTACATTCCCACCACCAGTATACAAAGGTTCCCTTTTCTCCACATCCTTACCAACACTTGTTGTCATCCATCTTTTTGATAATAGCTATTCTAACA
>NW_012114750.1:4719-5676 GCF_000951035.1 Colobus angolensis palliatus | reverse complement strand
AAAAGTACTGCTACATGGGCCAGGCATAGTGGCTCATACCTCTAATCCCAACCCTTTGAGAGGCAAAGGTGGGCAGATCACAAGATCAGGAGATCAAGACCATCCTAGCCAACGTGGTGAAACCCCATGTCTACTAAAAATACAAAAATTAGCTGAGCGTGGTGGTGCGCACCTGTAGTCCCAGCTACTTGGGAGGCTGAGGCAGGAGGATTTCTTGAACCAGGGAGGCGGAGGTTGCAGTGAGCTGAGATCACGCTATTGCACCCCAGCCTGGTTACAGATGAAGATTGCGTCTCAAAAGAAAAAAAAAAAAATACTGCTACATGGACATCCATCATTCAGGCATCTCAGCCGTAAAAGCTGAGTATCGAGAATGTCTGTTAGTTTCTTTAACTCCAAATTTGTGTTGTGTCCCATGGTCTCCTATCATACCATAAAGCGTATTATTTACAAAAAGGACAATTTATCTATAGTTATTTCCTCTCAGTATGCTACATCCTTTTAGAATTTAAACATAGTATCTCCCAACCTGAAATTTGATTTTTGAAAAACCAGAACAATGTTTTTGGACACCTTTTATTTCCAGCTGTCTTCATCTTCATCTCCTCTCCTGAACTCAAGTTGAGGGTAAAGTTCTTTTGTCAAAATTTCTCCTCAACTTACAACAACCTCATCCCACTCCAATATGATTTTTGTCCCCATGAATTGATGCACAAAATTCTTGCTGGCAGTGGTAATGTCCTAATAAAAAAAATCATGAGATGGCATCAGACTTTGCCTTATTTTCTAGCTCAGCAGAATTTGATCCCTGTCTGATAAGGAAACCATATTTTCCCTAGAAACTTTTCACTTTTGTCACAGGTTTGGTTCCCAGGGAGCTGGATATAGATGAAGTTTAGTGTCCAGGATGTGTATTAGGAAGTAATGTCAGGATCCACATCTGTGGAAAGGATTGGA
>NW_012114750.1:0-1235 GCF_000951035.1 Colobus angolensis palliatus | reverse complement strand
GAGAATGTCTGTTAGTTTCTTTAACTCCAAATTTGTGTTGTGTCCCGTGGTCTCCTATCATCCCATAAAGTGTATTATTTACAAAAAGGACAATTTATCTATAGTTATTTCCTCTCAGTATGCTACATCCTTTTAGAATTTAAACATAGTATCTCCCAACCTGAAATTTGATTTTTGAAAAACCAGAAAAATGTTTTTGGACATCTTTTATTTCCAGCTGTTTTCATCTTCATCTCCTCTCCTGAACTCAAGTTGAGGGTAAAGTTCATTCGTCACAATTTCTCCTCAACTCACAACAACCTCATCCCACTCCAATATGATTTTTGTCCCCATGAATTGATGCACATAATTCTTGCTGGCAGTGGTAATGTCCTAATAAAAAAAAATCATTAGATGGCACTGGACTTTACCTTATTTTCTAGCTCAGCAGAATTTGATCCCTGTCTGATAAGGAAACCATATTTTCCCTAGAAACTTTTCACTTTTGTCATAGGTTTGGTTCCCAGGGAGCTGGATATAGATGAAGTTTAGTGTGCAGGATGTTTATTAGGAAGTAATGTCAGGATCCACATCTGTGGAAAGGATTGGAGGGAAGCCTTATGTGCAAATGGACAAGCCTAATGGCAATGCAGCCTGACTTTGTCAACTGGCTGCACAGACAGAGCTGTTCAGCTAAGAAGGCCTCCCCTATCTGTCCCAACTGAATCAAATGGCAAAGCCTATGCATCCCTTGCCTCCATTAATAATTGTGTGCTTGCCACTTGTGGAGGGTGAGACTTTGAAGCAGGTCGCTTTCTGTGGCTGAAGAAAACCTTAAATGTGCTGGCATAGTTTTCCAAAGAGACAGAGAATGGCATCTGCCATGTATGTTGCCCCTTTCCAAAGAGGAAGCAACAAGGGTAACGTCCTCCAATGGCTCTGTATGCAGATGGGTGGACAGTAATGTCTGTCCCTCCTGTGACCTAAGAAGAACAGAGGGCAGACATGCAGCCAGGCAGTTAGAGGTGACACAGTGTTAGGAGATAAACATCTGTCATAAGCAGTGCTTCTTTGAGTCAGGTGTGACACAAGTCTTGCATCCCTTGCATGGACTCCTTCCCCGTTATCCTGCTGTCCTACCTCATGAAGGTGAGTGGGGGCTGGGTGGTGGGCAGTCCCAGGACGAGGTACACTTTGCCTGCAGTGTTCCCACATGAGTTCCAAGGTAGCCCAGGTGGTCATCCATGAACTTTGAA
>NW_012114749.1:20043-23440 GCF_000951035.1 Colobus angolensis palliatus | reverse complement strand
CGGTGGCTCACACGTGTACTCCCCGCACTTTGGGAGGCCAAGGCAGGTGGATCACTTAAGGTCAGAAGTTACAGACCAGCCTGACCAACATGGTGAAACCCTGTATCTACTAAAAATACAAAAATTAGCTGGGCATGTTGACAGGAGCCTGTGGTCCCAGCTACTCGGGAGGCTGAGGCAGGAGAATCACTTGAACCTGGGAGGTGAAGGTTACAGTAAGCCTAAATCCCTCCACGGTGCTCCAGCGTGGGAGACAAAGCTAAACTCCATATCAAAACAACAACGACAAAACACACACACACACACAAAGAAAAAGAAAAAAAGCAAAATAAAATCCTATCTTGAAAAAATAGCTAGTGAAGTTGGGGGCAGGTTGCATTTTTGTGAGCATACATTTTCTCTTGGTTTCCTATGATTATGTAAAGCCGCTCCCATGTTTCATAAGTCAGGCTGCTGCCCTGGATGTTTTTGGGTTGGGAGCAAACCCCCAGGCAGTGGGAGCTTGATGGTGCCTCTCCTGTCCTTGCTTTGCCATCCACATACAACTTAGGGCAATGCCATCCTGATGTGCTCCTGCACGTTCACTGAGCGGGCACTGACGAGGCATGAATGGGCCCTGGGCAGCTGCATTCCTGAGTGACAGCACTGGACATCGCTTTGGCAGGGCTGGGCCCACGTGTGTGCTCCTGGGACATGCCTGGGCCAGCGTCTGGGAGCCCCAAGTCAGCACAGGGCTTGCAATGGAGCCAACATCAGCTCTGGGTCCTCAGGACACTGTTTTTGACTCATATCCAAGGCTGGCCGCCTGCAGGGGCCTGGGAGGAGTCCTCGTGGAGTGAGTGTCCAGCTCATGTCCTCCTGTGCCAAGTAGACAGCCTTGCTCTTGAGTACCCAAAAGAGGCATGTAGGTTGACTGAGTTTTTTTTTTTTTTTTTTTTTGAGACAGAGTCTTGCTCTGTCACCCAGGCTGGAGTGCAGTGGCCGGATCTCAGCTCACTGCAAGCTCCGCCTCCCAGGTTCACGCCATTCTCCTGCCTCAGCCTCCCGAGTAGTTGGGATTACAGGCGCCGCCACCTCGCCTGGCTAGTTTTTTTTGTATTTTTTTAGTAGAGACGGGGTTTCACGGTGTTAGCCAGGATGGTCTCGATCTCCTGACCTCGTGATCCGCCCGTCTCGGCCTCCCAAAGTGCTGGGATTACAGGCTTGAGCCACCGCGCCCGGCCGGTTGACTGAGTTTTAATACATCTATCTCTCCTCCCAATACCTGAAATTTCCTTCTGGAGGCATTTTTAGGGAAATGCCTCTTTTGATAATGTAGTTGCCATTTGAGAACACAAATTGTTCAACTCATTCACAGAATGTCTGATTTCTCTTGTACTCTATTTTTGTTTTTTAAAAACATTCCATTTCTTCCTCCTCCTCCTCCTCCTCCTCTTCTTCTTTTTCTTCTTCTTCTTTTTTTTTTTTTGTGAGACAGAGCCTAGCTCTGTCCTCCGGGCTAGAGTGTAGTGGCGCAATCTCAGCTCACTGTAACTTCCGCTTCCCGGGTTCAAGCAATTGTTGTGCTTCAGTCTCCTGAGTAGCTGGGCATACAGGCATGCGCAACCGGGCCCAGCTAATTTTTTTTTCTGTTTTTTGAGACAGAGTCTTGCTCTGTCGCCTAGGCTGGAGTGCAGTGGCGCGATCTCAACTCACTGCAACCTCAGCCTCCCGAGTTCAAGAAGTTCTCCTGCCTCAGCCTCCCGAGTAGCTGGGATTACAGGCACACACCACTGTGCCCAGCTAACTTTTGTATTTTTAGGAGAGACAGGGTTTCACTATGTTAGCCAGGCTGGTCTAGAACTCCTGACCTAGTGATCCGCCCACCTGGGCCTCCCAAAGTACTGGGATTACAGGCACACACCACTGTGGCCGGCCAATTTTTGTATTTTTAGTAGAGATGGGGTTTTGCCTTGTTGGCCAGGCTGATCTCAAACTCCTGACCTCAGGTGATCCACCAGCCTTGGCCTCCCAAAGTGCTGGGATTACAGGTTTGAGCCACTGCGCCCAGACTAAAAACACTTAATTTCTGATTATCAAACTAAAACATAGTCATTGGAAAAACCTGAAAGTACAGAATTTTTTTTTTTTTTTTCAGACTGGATCTTGCTCTTTCGCCTAGGCTGGAGTGCAGTGGCACAATCTTGGCGCACTGCAACCTCTGTCTCCTGGGCTCAAAGGGATTCTCCTACCTCAGCCTCATGAGTAGCTGAGACTACAGGCACGCACCATCATGCCCGGCTAATTTTTTAGTATTTTTGGCGTAGAGATGGGGTTTTGCCATGTTGCCCAGGCTGGTCTCGAACTCCTGGGCTCAAGAGATCCACCCGCCTCAGTTTCCCAAAGTGCTGGGATTACAGGCGTGAGCCACCATGCTTGGCCCAGAAAATTTCAAGGTAAACTAAAATCATGCACTATTCCACACAAAAGGGACTACTGTTAAAGTTGCTTGCTCATTTGACAAATATTGATTTATTATATACAATTGTTATGAAGAAAATAGGCCAGGCACAGTGACTCACACACACCTGTAATCTCAGCACTTTGGGAGGCTAAGGCAAGAAGATCGCTTGAGGCCAGGAGCATGAGACCAGCCTGGACAACATGGTGAGACCCTGTCTCTACAAATTAAAAATTAAAAAACTAGGCCGAGCGTGGTGGCTCATAATCCCAGCACTTTGGGAGGCCAAGGTGGGTGGATCACCTCAGGTCAGGAGTTCCAGACCAGCCTAGCTAACGTGGTGAAACCCCATTTCTACTAAAAATGCAAAAATTAGCTGGGTGTGGTGGCGCACGCCTGTAGTCCCAGCTACTCAGGAGGCTGAGGCAGGAGAACTGCTTGAACCCAGGAGGCAGAGGTTGCAGTGAGCCTAGATTGTGCCCCTGCACTCCAGTCTGGGCAACAGAGCGAGACTCCATTTTAAAAAAAATTAAAAATTGGCCGGGCATGCTGGCATGTACCTGTAGTCCCAGCTACTCGGGAGGCTGAGGTGGGAGGCTTGCTTGAGCCCAGAAGTTCGAGGCTGCAGTGAGCCATGATTGAACCAGTGCATTCTAGCCTTGGTGGCAGAGCCAGATCTTGTCTCAAAAATAAATAAATAAATAAAACAGGGTCAGGGTCAGGGGTCAGGGACTGAAGAGGGGCTGCAAAGTAAGGCGTAGATAAGCACTTCAGGTTGTCAGACAAGGCTGAAGACAGTCATTGCTCAGTATGTTTGCTATTGTGAATTCCTTGTTTTAAAAAATACATTGTCGGCCGGACGCAGTGGCTCATGCCTATAATTCCAGCACTTTGGGAGGCTGAGGTGGGCAGATCACCTGAGGTCAGGAGTTTGAGACCAGCCTGGCCAACATGGCG
>NW_012114749.1:13602-15993 GCF_000951035.1 Colobus angolensis palliatus | reverse complement strand
CGGGCATGGTGGCACACGCCTGTAGTCCCAGCTACTCAGGAGGCTGAGGTAGGAGAATTGCTTGAACCCTGGAGGTGGAGGTTGCAGCGAGCCGAGACCATGCCATTGCACTTCAGCCTGGGTGACAGTGAGACTCCATCTCAAAAAACCAACAAACAAACAAACAAAAAATTGATACATATACACAAATGGAGTACTATTCAGCCATAAAAAGAACAAGAGCCTGTTATTTGCAGCAATATTTGCAGTAACATGGATGGAACTGGAAGTAATTATGCTAAGTAAAATAAGCCAGGCACAGAAAGACAAATACCGCATGTTCTCACTCACATGGGAGAGCTAAAACAGTGGCTCTCATGGAGGTAGAGAGTAGAATGGTAATTACCAGAAGCTGGGAAGGGTAGTGGGGATGTGGGAGAAAAAGAGGGATTGGTAAAAATACAGCTAGAATAAGGACTAGCGTTTAGTAACACAATAGGGCAAATACAGTTAGCAATAATTTATTGTATATTCCAAAATAATTAGAAGAGTGGAATTTACTTTATTTTATTTTTTTGAGACAGGGTCTTACTCTGTCACCTAGGCTGGAGCCCAGTGGCAGTATCATAGCTCACTGTAGCCACTCAAGCGATCCTCCTACTTCTGCCTCCTGAGTAACTGGGACCACAGGTGTGTGCCACAACATCCGGCTAATTTTAATGCTTTTTGTAGAGACAGGGTTTGGCCATGTTGCCCAGGCTGGTCTCAAACTCCTGACTGAGATTGCTCAAGCACTCTGCCTGCTTCAGCCTCCCAAAGTGCTGGGATTACAGGCGTGAGCCACTGCGCCTGGCTAGAAGAGTGGATTCGGAATGTTTCTAACACAAAGAAATGATAGATGTTTAAGGTGATGAATATCCCAATTGCCCTGATTTGATCATCATATGCATATTGTATATGTGTATCAAAATATCACATGTATCCAATAAATATATACAACTATTATGAAGCTATAAAATAAAATAAAAAAATTAGCCAAGTGTCTACTCCAGGGGCTGAGGTGGGAGAATTGCTTGAGCCCAGTAGTTCCAGGCTGCAATGAGCTATGATAGTACCACTGCACTCTAGTTTGGGTGACAGATCAGGATTCTGTCTCTTAAAAAATAATTATTAGGCTGGGTGTGGTGGTTCACGTCTCTAATCCCAGCCTGAGCTCAGGAGTTCGAGACCAGCCTGGGCAACACAGTGAAACCCCATCTCTACTAAAAATGCAAAAAAACTGGCCGAGCGTGGCGGCACGTGCTCCTGGAGGCTGAGGCAGGAGAATCACTTCAACCCAGGAGGCGGAGCTTGCAGTGAGCCGAGATCACGCCACTACACTCTAGCCTGAGCGACAGAGCAAGACTCTGTCTCAAAAAAAAAAAAATTAAAAAAAAATTTAAAAATTAAACAAATCTAGAAAGACCACATATATTTTATATTATACCACAGGCATATTCATAGATTGTGCAGCTTGTGCACTTCTAAGGACTACCTAATTTTAGAACTTTCTTTTTTTTTTGAGACAGGGTCTCTCTGTCGCCCAGGCTGAAGTACAGTGGCTCACTTTAGCCTTGACCTCCCAGGCTTAAACCATCCTCCCACCTCAGCCTCTGGAGTTGCTGACACCAAAGGTGTGAGCCACCATGCCCAGCCAATTCTTTTAAAATATTTGTAGAGACGGCGTGTCCCTATGTTGCCCAGACTTGTCTTGAACTCCTGCACTCAAGAGATTCTTCGGCCTCAGCCTCTCAAAATGCTGGGATTACAGGTGTAAGCCACCATACCTGGCCTAGTTTTAGAACATTTTTACCACTCAGAAAAAGAGACCTGTACTCATTGGTTTCCCTCTTCCTCATTCCAGGCAATCAGGAATCTACTTGTGGTCTCTATGGATTTGCCTCTTCTGGGTATTTCATATAAACGGCACCATTGCAATTTGTGGGCTTTCTGTCTGACTTCTTTCACTCAGTATGATGTTTTCAAGGTTCATCTGCCTTGTCGCTTGTATTGGTACTTTATTCCTTTTGTTGATAAATAATCTTCCATCCTATGGATATGCCACAACATTCCTACCCATTCATCAGTTCACGGACATTTGGGTTGCTTCCACTTCTTTGCTATTATGAATAATACTGCTTTATTTAATAATGAATGATGATGTAAACATTTTTTGTGGGCATATGTTTTCAGTTATCTTGGGTGTATGCACAGGAATGGAATTGTTGGGTCATATGGCAACATCTAACCATTTGAGGAACTGCCAAACTATTTTCCAAAGTGACTCCACCATTTTACAATTTCACCAGTGATGAATGAGGGTTCCCGTTTCTCCACGACTTTGTCTACAGTTGTTGTATTTTTTTTTTTTTT
>NW_012114749.1:0-4637 GCF_000951035.1 Colobus angolensis palliatus | reverse complement strand
AGCCACCATGGCTGACTGTTTTGTTTTTTTTTTAAAGAAAAAAAAAATGAAAGGAAAAAAAATAGAAGCTCCTTCTTACAAAAGATCTTTCTTACAAAAAAAGAAATTGCGTGTGTAGCCATAAGTGGTATTATCTATGAATTCCAGGTTAAGATAGCAAAGAAGGATTTATAAAATATTTTTAAAAAAGAGTGGAGGTGTCCAGTGGAGCTGAGGCCTCTTGTGCAGGACCCACATTAAATGGGAGCGACGGTCCGCACACCGCAGCTAGGGTCCCCTTCCCATCTGAGGGCCGGGCTGGAGGGTGTCAGACAGAAGTTAGGGAAGCCTCTCGGTGCCAGCGAGATGGGGACAGCGTGCTAGAAAGCTCTATTCAGGGAAGGACAGCTAGCCTGGAAGGGGCAGACTCTGAGGGGCAGGGACACGTCAGAGAAACAGTAAAATGGGGCTTCTGTAGCAAAATTGTGTAGGCGCCCAGACTTTGCACCTACTTCAGAAGCTGGAGCTCCGCTGCTGACTCAGAGACACTGCAGAAGATGGGAAGCAGCCTGCAGAGGATGCCTCCTAGAGCTTCCCTGAGGCTCAGGCAGGGCCAGAGCCACCGTTCTGGGGTGACTGGGACCTGGTAGGAAAACAGCTGCCCTGTGGATCATGGCGACCTTCCTGGCTCCACATTCTGGGCCTGGGGCCATCTGGGGCCCCTTCAGACTAAAGGACTGACATCCAATCCTGCCACAACCAATGCTCCTGTCCCTTCCTGGGGTGACAGGAAGTTGGTGTCGTGTGTGTGTGTGTGTGCACGCGCGCGCGTGCGTGTGCACAGGTGTACATTGTGGCCCTTCCAGGAGGCTACACTCGGAATAAGCTCTGCCTCTCAGGGGGTGGGGAGCCATCAACGAGAATGTACTGACTTAGTCTGTGTTGCGATAAACGAACACCTTAGGCTGGGGGAATTTATAAACAAGAGGGGTTTGTTGGACTCACAGTTCTGCAGGCTGTGCCAGAAGCATGGAGCCAGCATCTGCTTCTGGTGAGGACCTCAGGAAGCTTCCACTCATGGCAGAAGGAGAAGGGGAGCTGCAGATCCCAGGGTTAGCGGGAGGCAAGAGAGAGGAGGGGAGGGGCCAGGATCCTTTTAACAATCAATTCTTGGTCGGGCGCAGTGGCTCACACCTGCAATCCCAGCACTTTGGGAGGCCAAGGCGGGTGGATAGCTTGAGGCCAGAAGTTCGAAACCAGTGTGGACAACATGATGTAAACCTGTCTCTACTAAAAATACAAAAATCAGCCTGGCGTGGTGGTGTGTACCTGTAATCCCAGCTATTTGGGAGGCTGAGGCAGGAGAATCACTTGAACCTGGGAGGTATAGGTTGCAGTGAGCCGAGATCACCCCACTGTACTCCAGTCTGGGCAACAGAGTGAGGCTCTGTCTCAATTAAACAAAACAAAACAAAACAAAAACAAACAAAGAGCTAAAAACCCCAAAAAACGAAACAAAAAAACCAAACCAAAAAAATCCTTATCAATTCTCCTAGGAACTAACAGTGAAGACTCACTCACTGCCACAAGAAAGGCAGGAAGCCATTCATGAGGGATCCGCTCCCAGGATCCAAACACCTCCCACCAGGAGGACCCACTTCCAACATTAGGATCACATTTCAACAGGAGATTTGGAGAGGACAAATATGACAAACATCAGCTTATGATTTCTTGGGGAATTGCACTTCAAATTTATTCAAACTCATCTGAAACAAATGTTGGTTGAACATGATGTGACTGTCACATTGACTTTGCATCACCTCTCCCCAAGCCATTCCATCTCTGCTGGTTATAAGAAATCTCTTACTAGCAGTCGTTTAATTGATTTACTTTATCTTATTTTATTTATTTATTTATTTATTTTGAGACAGAGTCTCGCTCTGTCGCCCGGGCTGAAGTGCAGTGGCCGGATCTCAGCTCATTGCAAGCTCCGCCTCCCGGGTTCACGCCATTCTCCTGCCTCAGCCTCCCGAGTAGCTGGGACCACAGGCGCCCGCCACCTCACCCAGCTAGTTTTTTTGTATTTTTTTAGTAGAGATGGGTTTTCACCGTGTTAGCCAGAATGGTCTCGATCTCCTGACCTCGTGATCCACCCGTCTTGGCCTCCCAAAGTGCTGGGATTACAGGCTTGAGCCACCACACCCAGCCTACCTTATTTTATTTTTTAGAGATAGAGTCTTGCTGTGTTGCCCAGGCTGGAGTGCAGTGGCACAATCACAGCTCACTGCAGCCTTGAACTCCTAGGTGCAAGTGATCCTCCCACCTCAGTGTCTAGAGTAGGTGAGACCACAGGCACATACCACCCACACCCGGCTAATTTTTAAATTTATTTTTTGTAAGGGGTGGGGATGTCATAATATTACCCAGGTCAGTCTTTAACCCCTGGGCTCAAATGGTCCTCTCACCTTGGCCTCCCAAAGTGCAGGGATTACAGGTGTGAGCCACCAGTGTCCAGCCTAGCCATCTTTACTTTTGGCTAATGTGCCTGGTGAACCTTAAGAGACATGTAAGGTACATAAGGCTCTCGTGGGCTGGGAGCCCCATGGCATAGGCTCAGCATGGGTTCCTTATACCTCTGTGTGAGTGTGGCAGCTGTCTTCTTACCTAAAACTCCATTCAGCAAACTCGAAGAGGTTTAGAATCTTGAATTGATCTAAGCCCTTTAGAAAGTTCTTAGGGCTCTTCAGATTACATGTAATAGGCAGCCAGTTCATACTGTGTCAAACATGGAAGTGGAGAGTGAGCTTCAAGCTTAGTTTGATTCTGTGACTGGGTATTTCTTGCTGTTGCTCCCTTCCGCCTTCATCTGATGGGCTTCCTGCAGATTGACAGCCTGGCTGCACCACTTCCCACCTCTTCTCTCGTGGGAGAGACTGCCTGGTTCCTGACAGCTCTGAGACAAACATTACTTTTCAGAAGACTCAACAAGCTGTTATTCATACTCTTCTTATTCAAAGATCAGGTTTTTTATAGCAACACCTAATCTATGAACCAGGACCCATAAACAGTGAGGGAAAATGTCTTTAGAGACAACCAAGAAATCTCAAACCCATCTGTTTCATTTGCAGAGGAAACTCTACAGCTCTTATTCAGGACCTGTTGACTTTAGCTTTTCACAGAATTCCAGTGAACTTGGTTACCTGGCTTCCTAGGACTTGACAGGTGAAAAGCAGCAGGTGAGAAGCTTTTAATAAACAACAGTAACATGAATGACCTCAGGCACTATGAAAAGCCTCAAGGATAATTTATCACTTAGGCAACAGAGTCAAGAAAGGAATTCTGGCCGGACACAGTGGCTCATATCTGTAATCCCAGCACTTTCGGAGGCCGAGGCGGGTGGATTACCTGGGGACAGGAGTTCGAGACCAGTCTGGCCAACATGGTGAAATCCTGTCTCTACTGAAGATTCAAAAAAAAATAAAAATTAGCCAGGCATGGTGGCACGTGCTTGTAATCCCAGCTACTTGGGCGACTGAGGCAGAATTGCTTGAACCTGGGAGATGGAGGTTGCAGTGAGTCAAGATTGTGCCCATCACCATACCCAGCTAATTTTTTTGTATTTTTTGTAGAGACAGCGTTTCCCTATGTTGTCCAGGCTGGTCTTGAACTCCTGGGCCCAAGCGATCTACCTGCCTCAACCTCCCAAAGTGCTGGGATTACAGGTGTGAGCCAGTGGAGTGGAATGGCACAATCTCAGGTCACTACAACCTCCACCTCCCAGGTTCAAGTGATTCTCCTGCCTCAGCCTCCCAAGTAGCTGGGATTACAGGCATGTACCACCAAGCCTGGCTAACTTTTTGTATTTTTAGTAGAGATGGGGTTTCACCATGTTGGCCAGGCTGGTCTCGAACTCCTGACCTTAGGTGATCCACCCGCCTCAGCCTCCCAAAGTGCTGGGATTACAGGTGTGAGCCACCACGCCCACCTGGACAGCAATTCTTAAAGTGTTAAATGAATGAGCATGCAGCATTAATGATGACTGAGGGGGGTGTGTGTGTAACACTCATACAGCAAGAGTGAACTCAAAGACAGGCAAATATAGCAAATATTTTAGGGAGAATTTATACTAAATTGTTACCAATGATTACATTATTATATGATAACTATTATTAGAGAGATGTCTGATTACATCTTTTTTTTTTTTTTGCTGGGCACCATGGCTCATGCCTGTAGTCTCAGCACTTTAGGAGGCCAAGGTGGGCAGATTGCTTAAGCCCAGAAGTTCAAGATCAGCCTGGGCAACAGAACCAGACCTTGTCTCTACTAAAAATAAGGCTGCAGTGAGCCAGGATTGCATCTTTGCACTCCAGCCTGGGTGACACAGTGAGACTCAACAGACAAACAAACAAACAAACACAAAAACCAAACCAGAAAAACGAAAAACCCACCTTTTTTCATTTAAACTTTTCTCTATTTTCTATAATAATTATGTTTTACTTCCCTCCGTCCCTCCCCGCTTCTTTTCTTCATTATCATCCTAGACGCCCAGCACATCATAAGAGCTTAAGACACATTAATTGATTGAATCTGGGAAATGCTTCAGGCTGTAAGTGTTTTTGGCCGTGATTAGAATTATGCCCTTTATCTGGGAAACCTTA
>NW_012114748.1:18232-19651 GCF_000951035.1 Colobus angolensis palliatus | reverse complement strand
TATTTATTTATTTTCGAGACAGAGTCTCGCTCTGTCACCCAGGCTGGAGTGCAGTGGCGTGATCTCGGCTCATTGCAAGCTCTACCTCCTGTGTTCATGCAATTCTCCTGCCTCAGCCTCCCGAGTAGCTGGGAGTACAGGCGGCTGCCACCATGCCCGGCTAATTTTGTGTGTTTTTAGTAGAGATGGGGCTTCACCATGTTAGCCAGGATGGTCTCCATCCCCTGACCTCGTGATCTGCCCGCCTCGGCCTCCCAAAGTGCTGGGATTATAGGCGTGAGCCACCGCGCCCAGCCAAACACCTTCAATTTTAAGAAGAGCTGTGCGCTCTCTTTGGTTCTGGAGACCCTGCTTATAGGCAGCCAAAATGGCCTTGGACCACCACCTTCCAGACACATTTTCTTTTGGAAGTGATGTTCCCTCAGGCCTCCACAGGCTCCAAGATGGCAGAAAGAGAGCTCTTGTACTTCTTCATAATGAAGTCAGGCCGGGCACAGTGGCTCACACCTGTAATCCCAGCACTTTGGGAGGCCGAGGCAGGCGAAGCACAAGGTCAGGAGATCGAGACCAGCCTGGCCAATATGGTGAAACCTCGTCTCTACTAAAAATACAAAAAATTAGCTGGGTGTAGTGGCGGACGCCTGTAATCCTGGCTACTCGGGAGGCTGAGGCAGGAGAATGGCTTGAACCCAGGAGATGGAGGTTGCAGTGAGCCGAGATCGTGCCATTGCTCTCCAGTCGGGGTGACAGAGCAAGACTCTGTCTCATAAATAAATAAATAAATAAATAAAATAGCATAATGAAGTCATGAAACAATTAAACACCCGAATGACTTCTTTCTTTGCAGATGCCTTCCGCCTCATATTTGTTCACTTTTTTTGTTTCAGATAATGAGGCTCAACCTAAAACCAATGGGTCCATTTCTCAGCAGGATACTTCTGGAGAAAAATTATCCCTTAAACAGAAAATAGAAAAGTTCACAAGAAAGAATACATGGGCCTCCCTTTTAGGAAAAACTTGGGAAGAACATAGTGTGAAAGCCAACCACAACACCAAGGAGAGACGTTCGAGGTGAGTTGCACTTAGAAGAAAAAGGCAGTATCGCCGGGTGCGGTGGCTCACGCCTGTAATCCCAGTAGTTTGGGAGGCTGAGGCAGGTGGATCACCTGAGGTGAGGAGTCTGTGACTAGCCTGACCAATATGGTGAAACCCCGTCTCTACTAAAAATAAAAAAATGGGCGTGGTGGCATGTGCCTGTAATCCCAGCTGCTCAGGAGGCTGAGACAGGAGAATTGCTTGAACCTGGGAGGTGGAGGTTGCAGTGAGCCAAGATTGTGCCATTGCACTCCAGCCTGGGGAACAAGAGCAAAACTCTGTCTCAAGGGAAAAAAAATAAATTATTAAGGCATAAACCATTAA
>NW_012114748.1:10932-11571 GCF_000951035.1 Colobus angolensis palliatus | reverse complement strand
TCTGCCTCCCGGGTTCATGCCGTTCTCCTGCCTCAGCCTCCCGAGTAGCTGGGATTACAGGCGCCCGCCGCCACGCCCGGCTAGTTTTTGTATTTTTAGTAGAGATGGGGTTTCATCATGTTAGCCAGGATGGTCTCGATCTCCTGACCTCATGATCCGCCTGCCTCAGCCTCCCAAAGATCACAGGCGTGACCCACCGTGCCCGGCCAATGTGAGTGTTTGTTTGTAATATCTTTGTGAAATAATTTTAAATTGCCTTATATATTTGGCATTGTCATTTTGCTGCCCGCCCCTGCACGCTGATGGAAAAATTGTGTTCTGTAGAAAACTAGCGTTCCTCACAGGGTGAGGAAGAGCTATGGTCATCTGCACACTTCTAGCCTGTTCTGAGTCTTTTCCCGCGTGCACAGTGATATCTAGGCAAGTTGGCCGTGACTTCCTGGTGAGGATAAAATCTATGGATGGTGAGAGAACCAGTCAAGGAATAACTGAAGTGAGCTGCAGACAGGATTATCATTTTGAGTAACATCCCAGTTTATTAGTCATCCTTTTTTATTTTTTTAATTAAACAATAATTTTTAAGTGTAAACTTTTAATGATCCACAAAGCCCAAAATGCCCATTTGATTTTCATAGGTAT
>NW_012114748.1:4457-4807 GCF_000951035.1 Colobus angolensis palliatus | reverse complement strand
GTCCAAAATATCCAGGAAAATGCTATTGCAGAATATGTGCCACAGAAATGCTAAGTTGTGGCTGGCACAGTGGCTCACGCCTGTAGTCCCAGCACTTTGGGAGGCTGAGGTGGGAGGATCGCTTGCGCCCAGGAGTTCAAGACCAGCCTGGGCAACATAGCGAGACCCCCATCTCCAAAAAGAAAAAAAAAATAAAAATAAAAAAAGAAATGCTAAGTTGCTACAACGTCTTTGGAAAACTATGTGACTCGATATGTTTAGATACACAAATCCTTATTATGGTGGAGCCCCTTCCTTCCGAGCTTTCCAGAAAATCAGCCACACAGCTCCCCCAACAGGAAGCACGACCC
>NW_012114748.1:0-362 GCF_000951035.1 Colobus angolensis palliatus | reverse complement strand
AAAGGGCATTACATTTTTTTCCAAAATTTGGGATTTTGAACACCGTCCCAATTTAGTATCAAAGTATATTTGAGAATGCTAAATATACTTTGATACTAAATTGGGAGGGTGTTCAAAATGACACAATGTCCGCAGCTCACCTTCATTATTCCTAGAATCTCTCTTACCATCCACAGCTCTTTTTGCATCTCCCAGATCACATTCTATCATTCTGCACAGCTATCATTCTGCTTGTAGGAACGGGCACATGCTGGAATAAAACTGAGCAGATGACCATATCCTTTTACAAACCAGGGGCAACTCTGTGGCTTTCTAGGCTACAAATTCTCTCAGACTAGACTAGCAGCAAATTGAGAAGGCCA
>NW_012114747.1:9470-9813 GCF_000951035.1 Colobus angolensis palliatus | reverse complement strand
ACCAGGCGTGGCAGCATGTGCCTGTAGTCCCAGCTACTCAGGAGGCTGAGGCAGGAGAATTGCTTGAACCTGGGAGGTGGAGGTTGCAGTAAGCCAAGATGGTACCACTGCACTCCAGCCTGGCGACAGAGTGTGACTCCTTCTCAATAAAAAACAAAAACAAAAACAAAAATAAATTGCTTTTCTGGGTATGAACAATGAGCCATCGGAAATAAAAATTTTAAAATATGCCACTAATAGCAACATCAAAAAAAATACTTATGGATATATTTATCAAAAGATATAAGAAGACCTGTACATTGAAAACTACACAACACTGATGAGCAAAATTTAATTTAATTTA
>NW_012114747.1:5694-7053 GCF_000951035.1 Colobus angolensis palliatus | reverse complement strand
GGCCTCCCAAAGTGCTGGGATTACAGGCATGAACCACCATGCCCAGCCTGCAAGCCATATTTCTAATAAAGGATTTGTATCTAGAATATATAATGAACTCTCAAAGCTCAACAACAAGAAAATAAAATACCCAAACTTAAAATGGGAAAAATTTAGCCTGTGCACGGTGGCTTATGCCTATAATCCCAGCACTTTGGGAGGCCTAGGCCGGTGGATCACCTGATCAACTTCGGGTGGCAGTTCAAGACCAGCCTTGCCAACATGGTGAAACCTTGTCTCTACTGAAAATACAAAAATTAGCTGGGCATGGTTGCACGCACCTGTAGTTCCAGCTACTCAGGAGGCTGAGGCAGGAGAATCTCTTGAACCTGGGAGGTGGAGGTTGCAGCGAGCCAAGATCACACCACTGCACTCCAGCCTGGGAGACAGAGCGAGACTCCATCTTATAAATAAGTAAATAATGGAAAAATCTGAATAGACCCCTCACCAAACAGGATATATGGATGGCACATAAGTACAAGAAGAGATGCTCAATATTATTTGTCATTTAGCTCACTAATGAGACAAGCATTATGAAGAAGTCAGTTCCAAGGAGAAAAATTGAAGTATATATAGTCAGTGAAGGTATATGCATGTTATTTAGGTATGTAGAATAAATACAAACATTTGGGTGGTTGCCTCTGAGAATGGGGTTGGTTGGTAGAGAGTGATAGGGCAGGTCCTGCTGTTTTTTGTTGGAGGTCTTATAGTATTATAACTATACTTAAAAACAAAGCAAAACTACATATATGTATTACTTTCATAAGAATAAAATTTTAATTAAAAGAGAAAAACATAGCAGGTGAATGTGAAAGTGTAGCAATATTACTATCAGATAAATAATATCAAGGCAAAAACATATAATTAACAAAGAGGGATGTTGTATATTGGTAAAAAATACTATCCATGAAGACGATAACAAATTTCCATAAACACTTAGGTTTCTAACAACATATCTTCAAGACATATAAAGCAAAATGATAGAAATATATATTCACAAACTTACAATCACACTATGGGGAAATCAACATACAAACAAACAGGCCTGGGGAGGAATCACCGCCTGTAATCCCAGCTCTCTGGGAGGCTGAGGCAGAAGGATTGCTTGAGGTTAGGAGTTTCAGATCAGCCTGGGTAACGAAAAAGAGATCTCTGCCGGGCGCGGTGGCTCAAGCCTGTAATCCCAGCACTTTGGGAGGCCGAGACGGGCGGATCACGAGGTCAGGAGATCGAGACCGTCCTGGCTAACACTGTGAAACCCCGTCTCTACTAAAAAATACAAAAAAAAACTAGCCGGGCGAGGTGGCGGGCGCCTGTAGT
>NW_012114747.1:0-724 GCF_000951035.1 Colobus angolensis palliatus | reverse complement strand
TGGGGTGGAGGTGGGGCTTAAGATTTTGAGGTCTTAGGCCCTGTGCATTTTTCTCCCCCCAAAACAGGGACTCACTCTGTCACCCAGGCTGGAGTCCAGTGGCACAATCATGGCTCACTGCTGCCTCAAACTCCTGCACTCAAGCTAACCTCCCACCTCAGCCTCCTGAGTAGCTGGGACTGTTTATAGGCATGTGACACCATGCCTGGCTAATTTTTTTATTTTTGTAAAGATGGGATGTTCCTGTGCTGTCCAGGCTGGTTTTAAACTGCTCTGTTCAAGCGATCCATCCACCTCTGCCTCCCAAAGCATTGGGATTATAGGTGTGAGCCACCTTGGCAGACCAGGCCCTGCGCTTTAATCACACCTGCCCGCTCTCCACTCTACGGATAATCTGTCTCAATGCTACTCAAGACTGCAGAGGGCGCATCCTCAGGCTGCTTTGCCCCTGGTGACGTGGGAAGGGGCTTATGGTTAGTTTGAGGTAAGTGGGGCCGGGCGTGGTGGCTCACACCTGTAATCCCAGCACATTGGGAGGCCGAGATGGACGGATCACGAGGTCGGGAGATCGAAACCATCCTGGCAAAAATGGTCAAACCCTGTCTCTACTAAAAATACAAAAAGTATCTGGGCGTAGTGGTGTGTGCCTGTAGTCCCAGCTACTCAGGAGGCTGAGGCAGGAGAATCACTTGAACCCGGGAGGTGGAGGTTGCAGTGAGCCGAG
>NW_012114746.1:8321-10824 GCF_000951035.1 Colobus angolensis palliatus | reverse complement strand
AGGATGGTCTCGATCTCCTGACCTCGTGATCCGCCCGTCTCGGCCTCCCAAAGTGCTGGGATTACAGGCTTGAGCCACCGCGCCCGGCCACATCTTGTCTTTTCTAAACTCGGCCCATGGACATGACATCTGTAAAGTGTTTCTGTGTGACTCCCAGGCTTCTGCCTTCGTTTTCCTCTGTCCAATACTTAGAGCATTTAATGTGTTGATACATCTGTCTTCCCTCTACCAGATAGTGACTCCCTTGAGAACAGGGACTGTGTCTTATCTACTGTTAATTAGCCAGTGTCTGCAGCAGAGAACTTCAGAAACCTTTCTAAACCTGGGCTTGCTGCTGTGTAAAATACAGTGCATAATCCCTACTTCATATGGCTGGTACGAAAGTTTAACCTTTGTATGAGGTCATATTTGTAACGTACTTACCAACATGCATTTAATAAAATACTGAGTGAAAGAGTAAATGTATGAATAAATGTAGTGACCCAAGCACCAACTCTCTACTCCTGCTTTTCACTCAGCCTAGGAAAAACTACAACGGAATCTTTCCCCTATGGTGAAATCGTGATTCCTATTTCTCAGTCTTTGGCCACAATTTTCTTATTTTCTTGTTCTTCTACTCCACCTCATAGCAGAAACATCACAGATTCTGTAGGCGCTTCCTGGTTCTAGGTTGTGGAGCTCCTCAGGGCTTGGAAGTGAGTGGAAGGAAATGTTCAACTTCTGCTTCTCTTCTCTTTCCCTCTCCTCCTTTCCCCTCCTGTGGGGGAAACAAACAAACAAAAACAAAAATTAATTTACAAATGTAATTTCTTCAAAGACTGCATGTGAGCAGTGGCGTGGCCAGTGGTGATCCTTGTATGCATGGAGTATCGAGGGCGCGCTCCTGCCTCCAGAGAAAGTGGTCGAGTAGGACAGCTGGCATCCACGGCTTCCACATCCCCGGTGCCTCCACTCATCTTTCACCAGTACTGACAGGAACACTGCTGCATGGGATCTGAGCTGGGCCCCACAAACCTCTAGGCAGCAAGCAGGTACCACCCCACTGGAGGTGACAGCCCTCTGGTGATGCTGAAAACCTGGATTGTGTTTTCTAACTCTGTGTTCCCTACTGCTTTACACCTCCAGATGTGAATCTTCAGAATATTATTTGCTGGGCTATGGCATGGAGACTAGTCTCACAAGCCTAAAGGACTTCCTTTAATATTTCACGAAAGCATCACACTTCTTTTTTCTTTTTCTTTCTTTCTTTTTTTTTTGAGATGGAGTATCGCTCTGTCACCAGGCTGGAGTGCAGTGGCGTGATCTCGGCTCACTGCAAACTCTGACTCCCGGGTTCAAGTGATTCTCCTGCCTCAGCCTCCCAAGTAGCTGGGATTATAGGCATGTACCACCATGCCCAGCTAGTTTTTTTTTTTTTTTTTAGTAGAGACGAGGTTTCACTGGATTAGCCAGGATAATCCCGATCTCCTGACCTTGTGATCCACCCACCTCGGCCTCCCAAAGTGCTGGGATTACAGGCGTGAGCCACCGTGCCAGGCTCAAATGCCACATTGTAAGTTTGTTTCAGTGGGATCCAAACAATGTCCACATGTTGCAATTGATTGATGTCTTCTTCTTCTTCTTTTTTAGAGATGTGTTCTCATTCTGTCACCTAGGCTGGAGTGTGCAGTGGCATGATCATAGCTCACTGAACCCTCCAACTCCCAGGCTCAGGCAATTCTCCCACCTCAGCCTCCCAAGTAGCTAGGACTAGAGGCGTATGCCGCCTTGCCCTGCTAATTTTTATTTTTTATTTTTGTAGAGATGAGGTCCCACTATGTTTCCCAGGTTGGTCTCACCACCTGGGCTCTAGGAGTTCTTCCACCTTGGCCTCCCAAAGTGCTGGGATTACAGGCATGGGCCATCATGCTCGGCAACTGATGTCTTCTTTTAAGTCTCTTTTAATCTATCTATTTCCTCTCTCTTTTTCCTTTGAAACTTATTTGTTGAAAAAGATGAAGCCATTTGCCCTGGAGTTTTCCATAGCCTGGATTTTGCTGATTGTATCCCCTAGGTGTCATTTACCATTTACCATGCTGTCCCCATCCTCTGTATTTCCTGTTATGGTAGTTGGATCTAGAGTTCAGATCACATTCAGGTTTACTTATTTGTAAGACTATTTGATAGGTGGTCTTATGGTCTAACATCAGAAGGCATTTAGTAGCTGTTTGTCTTTTGTGATGTAAGCAGCCATGGATGATCAACCTAGATCCATTAATTCATTGGGGGTTGCAAAATGGTGATAATTTAAGTCTATCATTATTTCTGAATTTATTAGGCGAATTGTTTCTAAAGACAAGCTTCTCTTCCTCTACTATTTGGTTACCTGGTAATACAGTTCATATGGGAATGGCAAGATAAATGCTTATTAAATTTACTTACCAGTTTTCAAAATAATGAGGTGGTTCCCTAGTATCCAATTAGTTTCTTCCTTTCCCCTTTCCTTTCCCTTTTTTTTTTTTTT
>NW_012114746.1:6407-7261 GCF_000951035.1 Colobus angolensis palliatus | reverse complement strand
AAAAAAAAGAAGAATAGATGCAGACAGACATGAAGAAGGCCAGGTGATGACAGAGGCAGAGATTGGAGTGAGGCATCTACAAGCCAAGGACAGCCATGGACTGCTGGCACCCGCACGAAGCTAGGGAGAGGCAAAGGAAGACTACCCTGAACCCCGCAGAGGAAGCATGGCCCTGCTGACACCTTAACTTTGGAGTTTGGCCTCCAGAACTGTGAGAAAATACATTTATGTTTTTTGAAAAAGAAAAGAAATATATATACAGATGCCAAGAGGCGAATAAAGAAAGATAAGAACGTTAGAGGATCAATCCAGGAGGTCTGACAATTGACTATCATACTTCCAGAAATAGCAGAGAAAATGAAGGGAATTTGCAAAGAAATAATACAAGCAAAAATCTCAGAATTGGAGGACTCTGCCCTCTGGACTGAGAGCACTCCCGACCTCAGTGACGCATATTAAGAAAAGGACTCATACCAAGGTATATCATTGGGAAACTTCACGATACTAAGAATGAAGACAACATCCTAAAAGTTCCCACAGGGGGAAAAACAGTGACCCACAAAGCCACAGGAGTCAGAATAGCATGAGACTTCCCAACAGCAAAAGCAGGACGGAGGAAAACTTTTCCAAAATTCTGTAGAATATTGACTTTTAACTTAGAATTTTATTCCCAGCAAAACATTTGCCAAATATTAATCAAGAACAAAGACATTTTTTCATATCTGTAATCCCAGCACTTTGGGAGGCCAAGGCCAGAGGATCACTTGAGTTCAGGAGTTGGAGACCAGCCTGGGCAACACAGCAAGATCTCATCTCTTAAATAATTTTTAAAAAATAGAACAAAGGGCTGGGCA
>NW_012114746.1:2701-4287 GCF_000951035.1 Colobus angolensis palliatus | reverse complement strand
GTGTTAGCCAGGATGGTCTCGATCTCCTGACCTCATGATCCACCTACCTCAGCCTCCCCAAGTGCTGGGATTACAGGTGTGAGCCACCGCGCTCAGCAATAATATCTTAAACAACAAAAAGTGGATGTATTTAGCAATGCAACTTCTAACACACAGTTACAAACTTCCTCCTGGCAAAAAAATCTTTACTATGATAATTCACCCAATAAGAATTTATTTATTAAACAAGGAGATCCTTTATTTCTGAAATGTATAAGCTGTAAACTTAACCCTGGATATTCTATGTGAATTTAATGTTAACTTTAAACTAGTTCTGAACTTTAAAACGTTCTGGCCATGGAATGGAAGGGTTATTTGCAACTTCCAAAAGAAATACATTTCTTTGAACTCATCTTCCTTTGAACTGGATGAAATGTGGACCTGGTGGCTGGAACTTGAGCAGCTGTTTTTTACCATGAAGCTAAATCATGGACTGAAGCTAGTAGAGCAATATGATAAAAGATCTTGGCCGGGCACAGTGGCTCACGCCTGTAATCCCAGCACTTTGGGAGGCCGAGGTGGGTGGATCACGAGATCAGGAGATTGAGACCATCCTGGCAAGCATTGTGAAACTACGTCTCTACTAAAAATACAAAAAAATTAGCCAGGCATGGTGGCGGGCACCTGTAGTCCCAGCTACTCGGGAGGCTGAGGCAGGAGAATGGCATGAACCTGGTGGGTGGAGCTTGCAGTGGGCCGAGATTGTGCTACTGCACTCCAGCCTGGGCAACAGAGTGAGACTCCATCTCAAATTAAAAAAAAGACCCTGTCACTATGAACTTTCATATCTACTGGAGTCCTTGTAAATGAGAGAAAAGAAATTGTAATAAATTTTAGCCACTATTTGAGTTTTTCTGTCATTCTAAGCCAAACATAATTATAACTGATACAACTACCTACCTATGGGCCCAGTTCTGAGAAAAGTCTTTACAGACCTTAATTTATTTGATCAATAAAACCCTACAAAGTAGGAAATACTATCCAATGACTGAAGTGCAAAAAAACAACTGAGGATCAGTGAGCTGTGTGCAAATAACCCTACCATTTTTTATTCCATGGCTAGAACTTAGCCCCATACCAGGACGTACCTGTGGCCTTTAAAAGGCAAAAACAGTTTAATAGTCCATGGTAACAGAACCAGTAAGTAAAAAGACCTGTATTCCAACCGTAGCCTCGGCCATTCCATGGGTCCTGCCATCAAGCCTTGTTACAACTATTGGGAGAGACAGATATGTAAGCAATCATAATGCCTGGTGCCCAGAAGGTGCTGAAAATATCTGTTGGGACAATGAACTATAGAATAAATAAAGCATAATGGGCTGGGTGCGGTGGCTCATGCCTATAATCCCAGCACTTTGGGAGGCCAAGGTGGGCGGATCACAAGGTCAGGAGATCGAGACCCTCCTGGCTAACACAGTGAAACCCCGTCTCTACTAAAAATACAAAAAAATTAGCCAGGCATGGTGGTGGGTGCCTGTAGTACCAGCTACTCGGGAGGCTGAGGCAGGAGAATGGCGTGAACCCGGGAGGCAGAGCTTGCAGTGAGC
>NW_012114746.1:0-1011 GCF_000951035.1 Colobus angolensis palliatus | reverse complement strand
AGATTCCGTCCCAAAAAAAAAAAAAAAAAATTAGCAGGACATGGTGGCAGGCGCCTGTAATCCTAGATACTTGGGAGGCTGAGGCAAGAGAATCACTTGAACCCAGGGGGCAGACGTTGCAGTGAGCTGAGATCGCACCACCACACTGCAGTCTGGCAACAGAGCGAGACTCCATCTCAAAAAATATATAAAAATAAAAATAAAACTCAATTGTATTACATTGCATAACAAAATATTTATCTACATGTTCATATTTTTCTGTCCCTTTTATTATGGGAGACATGGATAGCTGTCTAGCCAATAGCAATTCCCTCTTTCTCGTTTGTAAACTGAATCCTATTTTGTTTTGGACAACAAAGTGCCCAGTTCTATGGAAGGTCCGGTCCAGTCACGGAAATCTCACCCTCCTTGGTCAGGTATTTCCCATACTTCCCTTGCAGACAGGGTGGCTACATAAAAGAGTTATAGGGCCATGCAGGAAAGACATGAGAGAGACAAAGTAGGATAAAAGAAAGTGAGCTATTCTCTATGGAAAAATGCCAGCTAATAAATGTAGAAGAAATGGCAGAAGTAGAAAAATCACCATTTTGCAACCTTAAATGTAATAGCTAATCAGGCAAAGATCATTGATGAATGCTAAAACCACTGTGTGAAAGATATTGGGGAAGCACATTCACACAGTCTGGGAGAATCACATCATTTATTCCTGACGAATTAGAAAGACATACATGTGCTCTTACAATGCAGAGATCTGGCAGAGACCAGTTTAACCAAGTGTTTAAATTTAGCATCACCAGTAGCGGGGCAACCTGACATGATATGCCTCCTAATGGGATGCAATGTAAATATACAACATCAGGCTAGGTACAGTGGCTCACGCCTGTAATCCCAGTGCTTTGGGAGTCCGAGGCAGGTGGATCATGAGGTCAGGAGATCAACACCATCCTGGCTAACACAGTGAAACCCCGTCTCTACTAGAAATACAAAAAATTAGCTGGGTGTGGTGGCGGC
>NW_012114745.1:22843-24098 GCF_000951035.1 Colobus angolensis palliatus | reverse complement strand
GCTGCTGCCCAATTCCATCCCCCAGAAAGAGCCTCCATCCTGAGTCTTGTGATTATTATTTCTTTGTATTTTTATAGAAATGTGTACAATAAGTTTATATATCCCCAAATAAAATATGAGTTGCTTTTGCCAGGGTCAGGGTCCCGTAGGTGGTCGTCTGACTGGTGGAGCCTAAGCCTCATGTCCATGACCAACTGCCAGGGTGACTGGAGCATTGTTCTGTTCCAGGGAGGGAGGTGGTTTCTGTCTCCTCTCAAGACTTTAAGTGTCATAAAGCAAAAATAAACTTCAAAGATCCCCGACCCAACCCCAAACATCTTCTTAATGGACACAATCCCCACCCGCGGCACTCAAAATCTAACCTGAAAGACCAATTCAGGCCATGATGGCAAGGGAGCACTGAACATTCTTCATTATGGTCTCTTCCCTTTCAGAATTATTCTCTCTGCAGCCTGCCACCTGGAGGCGTCATCGGCATGATAAACTTTGGTCTCCACAACCTCTTATCATAACCCAGACATTCCTTTCTATTGATAACAGCCAATTGCCAATCAGAACATTTTAAAATCTGCCTAAAACCTAGAAGCTCCTCCTCCCCAACCCTGAATCAAGTTGTCCTGTTTTTCTGGACCAAACCAATGTATATCTTAAATGTATTTGATTGATGTCTCTTATCTTCCTAAAATGTATAAAACCAACCTGTGCCCCAGTCACGGTGAGCACATGTTCTCAGTGTCCCCTGAGGGCTGTGTCATGGGCTGTGGTCACTCATATTTGGTTCAGAATAAATCTCTTCAAATATGTTACGAGTTTGACTCTTTTTATCAACAGTGTGGAATTCTGATGTAGTAAGAGGGTTCAAGTGCTGGAGTGTGAGGGGTGGGAAAAGAATGACAAATTTTAATTCTTGGAGCAGTGATCCAAGATGAGAACTTTATCTGGTACCTGGTAGACAGAGTGGCTGAATGTACCAGGGACTAGTAAATAACATCTTTCCACCCATTCCCTTGAGAGTATGGTATTACATGAAGCTTTTGCCTGTCCCTGTTCATACTCTAGATTATCGGAGTGGCATTGTGTGAGAGTGAAATGATTATTCAAACATCTCCCCTCGGCATTGTCTCTTACTAGGACTGAAACACCCAAGTTTGTAAGATCTCATAAGATCTGGGTGCACACTGATGTTTTATATTAATATTTATATTTTCTTGTGTTTGGAAATATTTCTGGGTAGAGAATCTCTAATATTTATTAG
>NW_012114745.1:15006-16793 GCF_000951035.1 Colobus angolensis palliatus | reverse complement strand
AAAGTTGCAGCATTTTATTAGGGGAGGCACCTGTTAAACAATGTGGGAAGGGAGCCAGGAAACCCTGGGAAAGGCAACAGACTGAGATGCAAGTGTGACCCCAAGTGATGGGCAGAAGGAGAAAAGGTGTTTTGGATGCATTCTAGAACATAGGCAATCTAAGGAGAGTTGAGCAAGACCATGGAAGAGTCCTGCAGCCACCGTTGGCCATGAAAGGAGTCCTCTGTGTCCCAGGAATGGTCCTGCTTTCGTATCCCTGGTGTGACCCATCACTGGTTGGGAAAAACCAGCAGGAAACAGGGCCTCTGCATCAATGCTGCTGAGGATGTCAGAGCACAGGAACGAGGCCTTGGGAAATTACCTGAAAATGCAGCTCAGAACGTCCTTCCTGAGGGGTTTGGGCTTTTGGAAGTTAAACCCTCTCAGTCTGGGTTGGTGGACCGTTCTCCTCACACTTACAATGGGACAAGTGGAACCAGGAGGCCCCAAGGGGATCCCTAGATTCCACATGAACTCCTTCTCCCCTCATTGTGTGACAGCAGCCATGCCTCCTCCTGGGGATCAGGATGTGTTACCTGTGCCTGGAGAGGAGGGGACTCCTCACCTGCTGGTCTCTGGGCACACACTGTCCAAAGTTCCCCTGTGGCATCTGTAATGTGTAGTTCGGTGGGCACTCATTTGTCCCGTTTTAAGAGTACTTTCCTTTAGAATCCAGGACCTTCTTCCCTGCAGAGCATGGTTTTGGGAGAGGAGAAGTACAAAATCCCACAGCAGGTGAGTTGAAGGAATGGGATATGGAGCCACATCCACTTCCACCCCTTGGTGTCTGGACCCACATGTTCTTCCTACTGAGATCACAGAACCGTAGAGATGTCTTTGATTTTAAAAATGCACTGTGTCCTGAAAGATGGCACCCTCGACCCACAGAGAGTTTCCTGCAAGCTGGCATTGAGCTGTGCCTATAGGAGCTCTTTTCAGCATTCTTTATGGCCAGCAGCCCTTGGTTGGTGCAGATGGTGATAGGACCAGTGGGTCCCACAGCCATGGCCACACTGCACCTCCTTCCCTGTCAAGTGGGTCCACACGAAGTTACTGCACAGACAGCAATGCCAAGCCTGTGGATCAGGAATATCCACAGCCCCCAGAGAGTGGTCCTGGCTGAAGGTTTGAGAGCAGGACAGGAAAACCCACCTATGGAATAGGTGCCTATCCCTGTGAAGATGAACCTCTGGCCCTTCCAGGATGGAAGGAGTGCAATGTAGTCAACTCCTCACTTAGGGTCTGGTTGGTCACCTAAAGAAATAGAGCCCTACCAGGTAACATCATTGGCCTCAAATGCTGATGAGTAGGACATTTAGAGGTGGCAGCATCTGGATCTGCCTTGGTAAGAGGGAGTCAGTACTGTTGGACCCATAGGTAGCCTCATCCCTGCCACTGTGTTTGCTCCATTTATGTACCCATCCTACCCGGCCTGGCTGCATGGGGAAGGCTGGCTAATTTCAGTGCTTCTGCTTGGTGATTCAGGGCCATTTCAGGTTTGGGTGTTTTCTGCGGATGTTAACATGAGATTCAGGCTCAACTCACATGAAACCTTTCCATCTCATGATGGATGTTGTCGGCCGTGTCCAATCTATGACTTCATGAGTTACACAGATGCTGATTCATACGGGCACTTGGAATCACGTGGTTGTTTTGTGTCCTATGGTCAAGCATTCTCATCTCATCAGGGCCCATAACATGCCAAAAGCTGCTTCTAACATATTGCTCTGCTTTGGATGGGGCATATG
>NW_012114745.1:2450-5771 GCF_000951035.1 Colobus angolensis palliatus | reverse complement strand
CTGTGTGGAACCTCTGACCTCCCTGCTCTGCTGTGTCTCCTCTGCCTTCCTCCTCTGCAGCATCTGACTCCAGCCAGAGCAGCTTCTCTGCTTTTTAATGGCTTGTGAGATTTGATCGGGCCCACACTGATAGTCCAAAATTATCTCGGAATTTTAAGGTCCTTAATCTTCCTCACATCAGTGTTCTCCCTTTTGCCATGTAATGCAACCTGCTCCAGGGTGCCAAGGATTGAGATTGGACATCTTTGGGAACCATTACTCAGCCCATCACATCTGCGTATGTTGAAGTCACCAAGGATCAAGGAGACAGGACTGCTGGAGAGGGAAATAGTGAACCAGGAGCTACAAGAGTCAGGACTGAGAGGAACGGCCTGCAGCCCACAGGGAATGGCTGCAATGAGGGGAGTGGGGCCCAAATCTGATGACAGCTTAGGGGACTTAGGGATGAAGGAGGCAGAAAGGTCAGAGAACCACAGTGAGGAGTGAGGAGGCCACCCCACCTCTGGGCCAAGGGTACAAGGTCCCTGTGGAAAATCCCCCATGTGGGAGGACTTTGGACCAGGCCACATCCTCTGGGAGACACAGACATCGCTGGAGCTGCGAGGCGCAGGAACATCTGAGGCAGGATGTGGAGGTTTTGCTGATCATGGGCTGAGAATTCCCAGGGGCACAGCGGGAAGATTTCTGGATTTGGGAGGGGGTATGGGGAGACAGAATAGGGATGTGCGGAGCCTTGTGGAGATGTGAATGCAGAGTGTTTGGGGGACCCAGTGTGACTGACACCAACAGGGAAAGGGCATGAGGAGCTCAGTCCTGGTGAACTCAAGGCAGACAACGGTGCTGAGGCTGTGGGAGACGACGGAGGAGGCTCAGGGGTGGCTCTCACCTGGGCTCTGTCCATGGAGGTGAGGACGGTGAGACAGTTGGGCCTTAGTGCTGTGTGGACTTCCTGTCTCCCTGATGACTGGGTGGAGAGCCTGGAAGAAGAGGGGTCTTAGAGGATTCACTCTTGTCCCTGAGGGAGGGGGTGACTCACTCCAGGTCTCAGGTCTGCCCTGACACCTTTCTCTGTGGCTTGGGGCTGCCTACTTTAAATTATTGGGGGTTAGTCCATTTTGGAGTTATAACCTAAAGCAGAGACTCAGATGGTTCAAATGTCCTTGTCACAAAGCAATATTATTAGGGTATCATTTAGATTGTCTTGCAAAAGTCTCATTTGTTGTTTTTCTAAATGCCTGTCAATGTTGTTTTAAAATTTACAAATGTGAGGGCCTTTTTTGTTTTGTTTTTGAGATGGAGTCTAGCTTTGTTCCCCAGGTTAGAGTGCAGTGGCGCAATCTCGGCTCACTGTAAACTCTGCCTCCCAGGTTCACGCCATTCTCTTGCCTCAGCTTCCAGAGTAGCTGGGACTACAGGCGCCCGCTACCATGCCCGGCTAATTTTTTTGTATTTTTAGTAGAGACGGGATTTAGTAGAGATCGTGTTAGCCAGGATGGTCTCGACCTCCTAACCTCGTGATCTGCCCGCCTCGATCTCCCAAAGTGCTGGGATTACAGGCTTAAACCACCGCACCCGGCCAGGCCTCTTATATTCTAATAATTAAGACTTTAAGCTGTGTCCACATTGCAATGCAAGTATGATTCATCCATAACCCTACTACTAAGAGTCTCAAGGGAAAGTCCCTCTCCCCTAAAATTTTACAAAGTTTCTGGGTTCTTTTTCCACTAGCTGGCAACAAGTCAGCTAGAGAGGAACATGAGGTCTTTGGCCTCATCTAAAGATGCTTCAGCTACCAACTGTGAGAAGCACTGCCCACCAGGAAGGCCTCCCTGCCTGGTTCCTGGACCCTTACACCATGGCAGACGCCATCTTCCCTCCCATTGCAGAGTGATATCCCGGATAGTGAGCTGGCTAGCAGCTGTCCACTCTCAGGCAGTTTTGCCTTCTAAGGTATGGGTTTTTGTCTGAGGACCTTCCTGTTTTCAGATGATCAAAACTGGGGCCATCCACTCCCTTCTGAAGCACCTCTGCCCAGTGGCCTGTGGCTGTGCCCCCAGTCACAACAGGACACCCCTTTAGAACACGCTGCAGGAAGCCGACATCTCTACACAGACTCTCACATGCACAGTGTGTGCACGGAGCTTTGGTTCTAGTTCAGGAAGAATGGGAGGAGGCTCACTAGTCCAACAGAGCTTGAGGCCTGTACCAGTGTCATATTCCAGGAGCGAAAATTCCAAGGGATACAAAGTGCCCAGACCTACCAGAGATGGCAAATCCCTACAGTATCATTCTGGGCCAGCAAGAAGAGGGAAAGAGAAATTACAGTCATACTTCAGATATATTACAGGTTTGTTCCAGACCATGGTAACAAAGCAAGTCACACACAAATTTTTCAGTTTTCCAGTGCATATAAAAGTTATATTTACACTTGACTGTAGTCTCTTAAGTGTACAATAGCATTATGTATAAAATGAACTATGTACATACCCTAATGTAAAACTACTTTATTGCTAAAAAATGCTAACAATCACTTGAGGCTTCAGCTAATCCTAACCTTTTTGCTGTGGAGAGTCTTGTCTCAATGTTAATAATTGCTGACTGGTCAGAAGGGTGATTGCTGAAAATTGCTGTGGCAATTTCTTAAAGTAATACAACGAAGTTTGCAGCAAGATTCTTCTCACTTGGACACTTAGAGGCCATTGTAGGTTGCTAATCGGCCTGCCTTCAATATTTCTGTGTCTCACAGAATAGGGAAGGCCGGGAGAGAGAGAGTCAAGAAACCAGCCAGTTGGTGGAGAAGTCACAACAGTTACCAATAAGGTTCACCATTTTATAAGGGTGTGGGTCATGGTGCCCCAAAACAATTACAAGAGTAACTTCAAAGACCACTGACCACAGGTCACCATACAGGTAGAATAATGGAAAAGGTTGAAATACTTCAAGAATTACCACAATGTGACACAGAGATATGAAGTGAAGTGAACACATGCTGTTGGAAAAATGGTGCCAAATAGACCTGCTTGACAATAGGTTGCCACATTCAGTCTGTAAAAAAAACAAGAAAAAAGAAAGAAGGAAAAAAAGAAGAAAGAAAGGGGTTGCTTCCAAGACAGCTGAATAGGAACAGCTCCGGTCTGCAGCTCCTAGTGAGTTCGATGCAGAAGACAGGTGATTGCTGCATTTCCAACTGAGGTACCTGGTTCATCTCATTGGGACTGGTTGGACAGTGGGTGCAGCCCACGGAGGGCAAGCCAAAGCAGGGCGGAGCATCACCTCACCCAGGAAGTGCAAGGGTTCAGGGGCTTTCCCTTTCCTAGCCAA
>NW_012114745.1:0-381 GCF_000951035.1 Colobus angolensis palliatus | reverse complement strand
GCTTCACAAGTGAAGGAGAAATAAAATCCTTTACAGACAATCAAATGCTGAGAGATTTTGTCACCACCAGGCCTGCCTTACAAGAGCTCCTGCAGGAAGCACTAAACGTGGAAAGGAATAACCAGTACCAGCCACTGTAAAAACATGCCAAACTGTGAAGACCTTCGACATTATGAAGAAACTGCATCAATTAATGGGTGAAATAACCAGCTAGCATCATAATGACAAGATCAAATTCACACATAACAATATTAACCTTAAATGTGGCCGGGCATGGTGGCTCACGCCTGTAATCCCAGCACTTTGGGAGGCCGAGACGGGAGGATCACAAGGTCAGGAGATCGAGGCCATCCTGGCTAACACGGTGAAACCCCGTCTCTA
>NW_012114744.1:9260831-9278581 GCF_000951035.1 Colobus angolensis palliatus | reverse complement strand
TTTCCCGGAATTGGCAGGGTGGGACCCTATCAGGGTGGGACACTATCGAGGCAGGGTGGGACCCTATCTAGGGCCACCTGGTGCTAACTTTTTAGGTTTTGTAAGGCCTACTAGTTTCACACAGATGCAAAAATCTTCAACAAAATACTAGTAAACCAAATTCAGCAATGCATTAAAAGGATTATGTGCCATGCTCAAGTGGCATTTATCTCTGGGATGCAAGGATAATTTAACATAAGTAAATCAATCAATATGATACACCACATTAACAGAATAAAGGATAAAAATCATGATCATCTCAACTGATGCAGAAAAAGTATTTGACAAATATCAACTTTTTTTATATTAAAAACTCTCAGCTAATTAGGTGTAGAAGGAATGTACCTCAACACAATAAAGATCATATTTAGCAAGCTTACAGTGAACATACAGGTGAAAAGCTGTAAGCTTTTCTTTAGGAACTGGAAAAAGACAAGGAAGGAAGCCTTCTCTCGCCACTTCTATTCTGTATAGTACTGGAGGTTCTATCCAGAGCAACTCGGAAAGAGAAAGAAATAAAAGGCATCCAAATAGAAAAGGAAGATGTTAAATTGTCTCTGCAGATGACATAATACCATGTATATATATTTTAAAAAAAAACCCTCAAAGACTTCACCAAAGAACTCTTGGAACTAATAAACAAATACAGTAAAGTTGCAGGATACAAAATTAACCTACAAAAATTAGTAGTATTTCTATACACTGACAATGAAGCATCAGAAAAATAAATTGTAATAAAATCCCATATACAATAGCTACAAAAATAAAATATTTGGGAGTAAATTTAACCGAGGAGGTGAAAGGTGAGTACACTGCAAAACATAAAACAATGATGAAAGACATTGAAAGAAGACACAAATAAATGGAATTTGGAAGAATTAACATTGTTAAAATGTTCACACTATGAAGTGATCTACAGATTCAATCCAAGTCTTACCAAAATTCCAATGATGCTTTTCACAGAAATGGGGGGAAAATCTTGAAATTTGTATAGAACCAAAAAAGATCTTAAATGGCTAAATCAATCTTAAGAGTAAAGCTGAAAGCATCAAATTACAATACAATTCAAATTATAATACAAAGATTTCAAATTATAATACAAAGACAAAGATATAGTAATCAAAACAATATAGTACTTTCATAAAAACAGACAAATCAAAACAGAACACAGCCTAGAAAAAAACCCATAAATGTATAATCAACTGACCTTTGACAAAAAATGCACAATGAGGAAATGATAGTCTTTTCAATAAATCATGTTGGGAAAACTGGATATCCACATATCAAAGAATGAAATTAACCCTTATCTTACACTATATACAAAAATTAACTCAAAATAAAGACAAACTTAAGACTTGAAACTGTAAAATTACTAGAAGAAAAACGGTGGCTGGGGGGGACATACTTGACAATGTACTTGGCAATAATTTTTTGAATATGACACCAAAAGGACAGCAATAAAAGCAAAAATAAACAAGTACAACCAAATCAAATTTTTAAAGTTTCTGCACGCAAAGGAAACAATCAACAAAAGAAAAGGCAACCTAAGGGAGAAAATATTTATAAACCGTATACCCAAAATACATAACAAACTTACACAACTCAATACAGAAAAAACAAATAACCTAATTTAAAAACAGGCAAAGGATCTGAATAGACATTTTTCTAAAGAAGACATACAAGTGTCCAACAGGAATGAAAAGGTCCTCAACATCATTAATCCTTAGGGAAATGCAAATGAAAACCACAATGAGACATCACTTCACACCTGTTAGGAAGGCTGTTGTCAAAAAGTCAAAAGATAACAAGTGTTCATGATGAAGCAGAGAAATAAAACATCTTGTACACTCTTGGTAGGAAAGCAAATTGGTATAGTCATTATGGAAAACAGTATGGTGGTTCCTCAAAAAATTTAAAATAAATCTACTATATGCTCTATCAATCCCACCTCTTAGTACATCTCTAAAGGAATTGAAATCAGTATCTCAAAGACATTTGCACTTCCATGTTCATTGCAGCATTATTCAGAATAGGCAAGAGATGGAATTAACCTAAATGTCCATAAGTGGATGAATGGATAAAGAAAATGTAATATATATTTATCATGGAAGATTATTCAACCTTAAGAAAAAAGAAATTCTGGTATTCGTAACAACATGAATGAAACTGGAGGACCTTATAGTAGGTGAAATAAGCCAGTAACAATACTGCATGATATCTCTTATATGTGGAATCTAAAAATGTTGAACTCATAGAAACAGAGTTTCAGTTTTAAGATGAATAAGTTTTAGAGATCTAATGTACAGCATTATAACTATAGTTAATGATAATTTATAGTATACTTAAAGTTTGCTAAGAGAGTTTGCTTAATTGTTCTCACCACACACACACACACACACACACACACACACACACACACACACACACAAATAGTAACTATGTAAGGTGATGGATATGTCAATTAGCTTGATTGTGGTAATCATTTCACAATGTGTAAGTATATCAAACAATCACATTGCAACATTAAGTATATACACGTTTTATTTATTAATTATACCTCAATAAAGCTGGAAAAATGTAAAGCATAAACATAGCTCAGAAATCCAGGTCAGAGGGGGCTGATGTTAATCCAGCAATATTACATATGAATTCCTACGTGTAATGTGTAGTTTGAGGATTTTATCCTAGTGTGTCCTAAATTGAGGTTTAGGGAATAGGGGAAGTTTTCTCTCTGCTTGGATAAATTTGCTTGTTTCTTTAATAATTTCACAGTTAAACAGTTTATTTTTAAGAAACAACATTTTTTTCAATTTTCAGAAATTTAAAAATAAATTTCTAAGAGGGGGATTGGTACAAAATTCAAATGCAAGATTATTTGAATTCTTTGTTCAGATAATTATATTTTACAACTGAATAACAGAGTCAGGGAAATGCTAACACATACATATATTGGTCTTTTCCTTTACTGGGGTCACATTATTTTTATTTGGGAGGGAAGATCTTTCCTCATAATTTTCCTTTTAAAAATATTTTGATTTAACTCATTGTTTCTTTCAGGTGACTCTTAGAATCATCTAGTCAAAATGGAATTGTGACTGGAAGTGCACTAAGAAAAGATTCCTTTGGGAAGAATGAACATATTTTGACAAATATGTTCAATATTTTTACATATTTAAAATATTCACTCTCACTCACCCAGGGAAATATGTCTTAATTTATTCAAAACTTTTCTTTTGAACGAATGTAAAGTTTCATAGGTTTACTGAAGCCTTGAATATTCCTGACATATTTATTCCTCAATAGTTTGTGATTTTTATTTCTTTGTGAATAAAATTGTTTCCCCTGGTATATTTGAATTGGTTATTCTGGCACATCAAAAGCAAACACTCTTTGTACATTTATTTTTATTCAGTTGCCTTTTAGAATTCCTATTTGTTCTAATGATTTTAGGTTGATTTTCTTGCATTCTGTACAAAACGCTGTCATGTTGAGTGGTTGAAAACCTTATATATATATTTCACTAATCTGTTATGGGGGGGAAAGATAGATTCTACTAAGAAACATTTAGAACAAGATGTTAGTATGTAAACCCTAAGTGTGACTTCTATAGAGCAGTTGTTCTTAGGTTTGGCTTGCATTGGAATCACCTGGGGAGCTTTAGAAAACACTGATGCCTGGCCCCCTCCCTCAGATACTCTAATTTTCGTGCATCAGGACATTAAAACTTCTTTCTTTTTCTCTTACTTTTTTTTTTTTTTTGACAAGGGCTTTCTGTGTCATCCAGGCTGAGTGCAGTGACACGAACATAGCTCACTGCAGACTTGATTACCTGGGCTTAAGTGATCCTCCTGGAGCTCAGTTTTGGATCATATAAAATGTGAGATAGCTATCAAAGTCTAACAAGAAAGCTTAAGTAGGCAGATTAATATGGTCCAAGTTTAAAAGAAAAGTCTGAGCTGAGGAAATAAATTAGTGATACTTAAAACCATGTGGCTAAAAGACCTCACCAAAGCAATACATGCAGATATAAAAATAGAGATGTTCAAGGGATGAACTCTGGGGTTAACCAGAGCTATGAGACAGAATATAAGCCAAGGGAAGAAAAATATTTACAGCCGAAAGGAGTGATCGACTGTATCAAATTCTGCTGCTAAGTCAGGTAAGATGAGGACAGAGAATTGACCATTGGATTTGTCAACGTTTACATTTGGTTTTTTATTGTGGAATCATCTCAGTAACTGGCTAGACTTCCTTTCCTGGTTTTCCATCTTGTCCCCCCTCTGCTTTGCTTCTCAGTATATCATGAAGATGTTATGGGGAAAAGAGACAGTGTTCTTATGCTTAAGGATCACAAGACCTATATACACTTTCCTAAGTCTAGGAATGTTACTCCTTTTCCCGTGCCGTCTGTCTGAAAAAATCTTTCTCTGTTCATTTTGACTATTTTATGACTAAGGCTCATTTTACTTATTTTATGACTAAGGGTTATTGATTTATCAAAATCAGTTTTTTTAAGAGTTTATTCTAGTAACTACTTTAGAATAAAGAGAATGTCATATCACAGAAATTGAAGTAGAATTTAAAACTCGTTTTATTGCATTTTCTTAGAGAATCATCAAACACTAGATGAGCAAGTGATTGAGGTAAAGAGAGTACTACCCACTGTCAGAGAAGACTTTTGGAGGAGTTTAGAAATTTGCTACACTTCATGGTTATCAATTCCAGTTTCTCCTTAGTTCCCACTTCCCATGATATCTCCTCATATAATATATATCGAAATTAGGCCCCAAAATAGCTCTGATTTGCTGTTAAATTTTAGAATCTACAATGCTGTCTTTTATTTATTTATTTGTTTATTTATCTATCTTTTTTTAGAGACAGTATTGCTATAATTACCCCAGCTGATCTTGAACTCCTGGCCTCAAGCAATCCTCCTGCCTCAGCTCCCAAGTAGCTTGTATTACAGGAGTGAGCCATTGCACCTAGGTCTACAATGTCAGCATTTTATGTTCTCTCATCTGAACATTCTATAAAGTTTCAAGTTCTGCTAAAATATTTGTGATGCTTGCCATCTCTTTGCCTGCTATAAAAATTAAATTTTAAAATAGAGGCTAGTAGATTAATTTTTAAAACAAGATTTACACTAGTTTCTTTCATGCTACTAAGTTATCATTTCTGAGCATCTTAAATGAGGCATATTCCTCTTTGAATAATACTGCATTCATTTATTTGCCAAGTATGTATTTATTAGCTACTGTGTGCCTGGTACAATAATAATGTTAAAAAAGGCAGTTCTTACTCTCAGTCAGCGGGGGGGATTAATAGAGGACCAAAAAAGGTGATGCTTAGCTTCTAGGAGGGGACCAAGAGTATGCCTTAGATGATATAAAGGTTTGAGCTGAGACTTGAAGGATAAGAAGGAGTTTTTGAGATAATGTATATAGGGAGAGGCATTCCAGGCAAGAAAATACACATAGATCTGAGGGAAAATGGCATATCTGGGGGGAATGCTGATCATTTACTCTTGCTGGTCACAGAATGCATTGAGGAACCTACAGACTATGAGCAGGAGCTTTAGGTAAGAGTTAGAATATGTAGGATACTTGCATATACTGAACTATATACTGAAGTAAAGAATTTGGGGCTTTGTTTTATTTCTTCCTCCAGGACGGTGCAATGAGAAAAGGCTTTCTCTTTGGGGTGCACTAGGGTAGTGGTATTATTCATCAGAATCTCTGAAGGTCATCTGTGGAGCCTTAACATTCTGAAACACTCACTCCCTTTGGATATTGTAATACAACTCTCCCCACCCCCCATCTCCCAGTGTCACACATCCTTCCTTCCACAGGGACGTTACCTTCACATACTGTGGGTTGAACCTGTCCCTCAAAGTGGTCTGGGCCTGAGAACCACTGCAGGGGACAAGAAGAAGCCACAGGAACATTTTAGGTAGGAAAAGATCATGATCAGTTTCAGCAATCTCTCCTCCCTTTCCTTGTTTTGCAGATATTTTACCATTACAACATAGATGGAGATTTTCATCTAAATTAATAAAAGATGTTCTCTATTCACAAATGGATATGGAGCAATAGTACACAATTTCTGCCCCAGAACTCATGGCTGGTGCAGCTAAAAAGCTCTTTTCAGATTGCTAGTCAATCCATTTGCTTATCTAAAAAGTTCATTTGTACAGTTTTAAATGGTTTGCAGAAGTCTTTTGAAAAGTACTCTTGAAGTTTCATGTCTTTTACTCAACACTTGACAGACTTGGGAGTGACAAAAAGGGAGAAAATATACAAACATATGTGACATATTCATAGCTGGACTTAAACAGTGATAAAAGAAAATTTTCATTTTACAACCTACTTCCAGTAGAATTTTACAATCCTACTATCTAGTAAGAATCGTTTGCTCTGAGTGGTGTTCACGCTCTGAGCAAATCATTTCTTAAGCAGCAAATTCTCCTCACAATTTGATGTATATCAGTTTAACCAAAAGACTTTTGAGAAACCTAATATGTAGCAAAGTTCACAAGGTCTTTAGAACATGACACATAAAAAAAAAATGAAGGTAGAAATAACAAAAATGTGGCCTTAGGACTGAAGTTGAGTGGGATCCCCTTCCTCTGGCATGGAGTCTAGGTATCTGGAGAATTTTTTTTTTTTTAATAAGTGCACACTTCAATGATTGTGTTCTGTTTTCACTACCACACTCTTACAATGTCCAAGATGAGCAAATAGTAAAATGATGCTGTTGTTTGATAAATTAATTATTGATGATACACTGGTTTTGAACTCAAAGTGTTAGGAAGTTAATGGAGTTTCTCCTTAGTGGCTTACAGATCTCCCATACCCTTCTACTATCTAGTATCACCTCCTCTGAACGGTGTTCACACCCTGAGCAACATTCTCTCAGAGAAACACGTCCTCCTCTGCAAAGAGCTGAAGGAGGTTGGTGGGAGACAGATACCACCTGAATTATTGGTGAAGAGAAGCCATTTTTAAATGGAAGACAGTTCCACTGCAATAAGCTGAAGAAAGTCAGCACCATCTAGTGGAAGGAGAGTCACAGGAATGGATGCCTGTTGGTTTGGTTTCCAGTTCTGTATTTTGAACTCTTTTCTGAGACTTAGGTGTGCATTGTTAGTATTGGTCTCTTTTCATTATAGACTTAACCGAAAGGTCTCAGACCAAGCTTCAACACTGAGTTTTTTTAGTGGTTTGCGGTATAATAATTATGATGGTTATATTTATTGAGATTTTGTTATACCTCAGCATTTCTCTAAGCCCTTGTCTCAGGGCTTCCAGGTACAGTTGTGCAGGTTGTATCCTGCACAAGGTTGCTTGGGTGAGGGAATGGGGAGACTGGAAACCATCTCCATCTCCACTTACCCATCTGGGTGCCCTAGAGAAGGGTTGCATTTACGTGGAGAGATGATCAAAATTTTCCAAACTGCACAAAGGTGCTATATGATGCAGTTCTGGTTTTTTTATATGCTTTATCTCATTTAACCTCACAGCATTCTTGCAAAGTAGGTGTCATATTATTGTGACCATTTTTCAAGGAAGAAGTAAGGCTTAGGGGGTTAAGTAAACTTGCCAAAGGTCACATAACTACCCCGAGCAGTTTTTGCTCAAGTGGCTCACAGCAGAGGCAAGCTCAAAGCCTCTCCTGTGTCCAGCAAGTTTGATTGTGATGACTGCTTCACTCACTGACTCAAGCAACTCAAACCAAAAACTTAACAAGCAAAGCCAAAAATTTAAAAAGCACTACAACAGAGAACGGCCTGCCATGCACCTGCTGACTTCGCCTGCCACCTTAGCATAACTCCTGTTTGCTCTCTGAACAGGGAAGACACATTCTCCGGGTTCTTGTTCATCTTGTCCTTCCAAATGCCCTTTCTTGGCCCCTCCCCCATTTCCTTCAGTAGAAATCTTTCGGCTCTTTTAAGACCCAATTTAGACCGTCCTCCATCTTCATCAATTTTTCTAAGCCTGCCCATCTCTTTTCCTCCTTTATTTCCCTGTCATATTTATTTTGTTTGCCTTACATAGTAATTATTTATGTATTTTTGTTACATCAGGATTTATTGTAACCTTTTTGAGGACAGGAGGTGTAACAGGCTTTACACAATGCGGCCATTCAATAAATGAGAATTAAATTGAAAAACTAGGGACCTAAACAATGGCAAGAGAAACCTGCAGTTTTATTATATGCTTTATGTTCTCACTTAAACTAAATGTCTAAATAGGAATTTCATAATATTGAATAATGATAAGCTGGGAGCCTTAAGCCAAACCCACAATGCATTCTACAGCATAATAGATTTGTTTCTAATAAAGACCTAGCGAGTAATTGAATTAGTGTGATTCGCCATATTTAACTCAACTCCCAGGAGCAGAAGAAGTTACAGATTTGCGAATCCCAAGGTACCAGGCATGTTGTAAACTTCTTCTAAGTTAATTTTTAACTTTCATTTTGACTGCAATTATCTATTAAGCCCTCAGGCTACAGTCTGGTAGAGAGCAAGGAGAAAAGAAATCAGAACAACACTTCATGGTATTTTTGAGACTATTTATAGAGAGTTTACTTTGCATGGAAGTGAACTGGTAATACAAAAGAATTCATAGAACAAACATATAACTATTGTAACCTCTACAGTGAGTACATAGCAAAACAGAAATTTAACAATAGTTATTCATTGAAAATGTAAATCTAAGATCCTTATTTTTAACTATAACTAAGAACGCATTTTTATCTAAAATTTTCCCAATTACACTTATAAAGAAAATGTAGTACATATACACCATGGAATACTACACAGCCATGAAAAGAATGAAATCATGTCCTTTGCAGCAACATAGATACAGCTGAAGGCCATTATCCTAAGTGCATTAATACAGAAACATAAAATCAAATACTGCATATTTGTGGGAGCTAAACAATGATAGATATGGACATAAAGATGGATACAATAGACACCGGGGACACCAAAAGGGAGGAAGGAGGGAGCGAGAGGAGCAAAGGTTGCAAAAGCATCTATTAGTACTACAATCACTATTTGGCTGATGAGTTCAATAGAAGCCAAAACCCCAGCATTATACAATATCCATGTAACAAACCTGCATATGTACCACCTGAATCTAAGATAAAATAATATAAAATACCTTGTGTATAAATTACATAGTCATAGGTTGATATTAATGAAGAAAAACAGAACTTGTCATTTCAAACAGATTGACAAAAATAGGGGAAATAAGACTTTATAAAATAGTTTAAAGATAGCAATGATTTGGTAGCCTGAATCTGTAAGAGGAAGGTGGATTTTAGCACATAAAATTCTTACCATGCATTCAATGTCTCCCTGAGAAAGAAAAGACTAAGTTATTGAATGAAATTGCTGTGGTAAACAGCAATCTCTCTCATTAGCTCAGATATTAAAAGACTATGTACAAAAATTGGCCAAGGTCTCTACAATAAGGAAAAATATCAGTCTGGTGATAATAGTTAGAAAAGCAAATGCCTGACATTAACTGAGCTTGCACAAATAAATAAGTGAATGAATAAAAAAGCAAGAACTGAAAGTATAGAGGAAACAAAGATCCAAAAAAATAAGTAGAAGGAGGAAAGAGGGGTATGTTCACAGTCTAGACAGATGGCAAACATTAAAATGACAGATGTTTAGGCCGAGGCAAATCCTAGAGGCTAAAAAACACAGTTCTAATCACAGGAATACTGCTGGTAATTTTTATTTTTGAGCAACAGAGAGAATGAAAGAGGGATCACAGGGCTTTAGATAAATTTTGTGATTTTTTTTTCCAGCTGATACAAAATATCAGCAGGTAGTTTGTGAATAGTGAAAACAGTAATAGATTATCTAGTATGGGTTATGAATAACTTTTATAATTTGAAATTTGTTTTACTATTCATTTGTCCTTTTATTCATTCAACATTTAAGTTGAACAATGAGAATGCATGGACACAGGGAAGGGAACTTCACACACTGGAATCTGTCTCAAAAAAAAAAGAAAGAAAGCCTTAAGGATAGTAAAGCATATTTCCATATATCTATATATTTATATCTATATTTACATATAAAATAGTCAAGTAAAATCCAACAAATTCATAGTTGGAGACCCTATAGAAGCCAACAAGAATTGAAAGTCATAAATCAAGAAAATTTTCCTGAAATAAAAGAAGATTTAAATCTAAATACTTACAAGACACACTATGCATGCCAGGGAAATGTAACCAAAAATTTAATATGGAGACATAGCCTAGGAATGTCAGTGGATTTCAAAAATAAAAAAAAAGAAAACTTCATGCTGCCAGTTTAAAAAAAAATCAAATAATTCATAAAAGTAAAAACAATCTGACATAGTATTTCTCCAAAGCATCACTTACAAGATAATTAAGTAAAGAAAACATAAGCAAACAATTTTTTTTCTAGCCAAGCTATCCTTCAAAGATAAAGGTTACAAACATATTGTTACTACCAAACAATAATGGCTTGGGTAACTATGACAAATGGAGTAGTAGGAAACATTGAAAATATTTCACTGTAGAAATAATCATAAAAGAAATGTAGGGAATTAAGATTACTGAGCAAAATGTTGATATTATATGCCCTGACAATACAGAAGTGATACAATTAAAGTTGTTTTCTTCAATTGTGTATGATTTCATTGTGTATGATTTGTGTATGATTGCCTCATGTGGAATATCTGAGATTGAAAGGAGATACATTGTATCTGACATACAAAATAATAGAAGTATGAACATATTTAACACGTGAAAGCAAACACTAGGAAAGGCAATGTTTTACTAGAATCAATGGAAGAGGATATGCAAAGCATAAGAGAAAAAGAAGGAACATGATAGTTTCATTATTTTTTCTATTAGGGAACTAACAGGTATTGTCTAGAAAAAATGGAAAACCAAGAGTTATGTAATATAAATATAACGTTAATCCTTAAATTAAAAATACAAACCTTCTTAAATATCTGAAAAATTATACAAAAATTGAAACAGGCTGCCTAGGCAAAGATATTTTTAAAAACTACCAAAAAAAAAGAAACATACCTGTCATATTAAATGCAAGTAAGACTAACTCATTGCTTAGGGAAAAGGATCAATGTAACTTATTCATGGTGGATTCTTATTACCTGTCTCCATATTTTTCTTCCCTATGTGCCTTAAAGACAGCTCAAGGGAGCTGAGAGTTGAACAAGTGTGATGTAAATCTAGTAAAGTCTTCAAGACTGAAATAGAAAAAAATAAAGAGTACTGTGGAGGAAAACAACCCTGGAACTACTTAAACATGTATGAGCTGCTTGTTACTGGATAAGAAAAGAATCCACTCTTCAAGAAAAAAATAATATTGCTTGTTGTAAGATCTTTTGAATGAAGTACAGTGGGTTAAGGAATTAGCTGTAAGACTGCCACAGAGATGAAGAAATGGAATTGGCAAGTAGAATGAGGTTCAACGTCAGAGGGCCTCAAACTTGGGAATGTAGATATGATGTTACTGGCAATAGGAAATGGCTGAAGGATATTAAGTACTGGAGTGCTAACATTTAAACAGTGTTTTTAACTAGTGGTTCCTAAAGTGTGGTTCACAGCCCACCATCATCATCATCACCAGAGAACTTGTTAGAAATTCATATTCAGGTCTTATCCCTGACTTACTATATCACAAACTGGGGGCCTGGGGATAGGATCAGGGAGGCTTTAGCTGGGGTCAGCAATCTGTGTTCTAACAAGTCCTCAGGTGATTAGGACACATACTAAAATTTGAGAGCCACTATTTTAAAAGATTGTCCTGGGCTAAACAGATGCTTAGAAGTCTGTTGTAGAGTACAGGAGTGAAGTGTTGAGAAACTAGAAGTAGGTAGAAGTGTTGCAACAGTGAATCAGGGAAAAAAAAAAAAGGAGATGGAACCTGGTGATCAATTTTATGTAAAAAAAGAAGAGATGTCAAAAATGATTCCAAAAAGCATTTTGGCAAAGGATGTGGTACTCCAAAGGGGATATTTAGCTGGCTAAAAATCATGTGGAAATAGACTGCTATCACTTTTAACAGAAGCATAGCAAATTCAATGAATAACATGTATTTTTTTGGTCTATTTTATTACTAGGTATTTATAAAAGCGACTTAATGAAATTCAGTCAAAATAATATTGTAAATTTGTAATTTTTGTCCCCTGCCTTGACCCAAGCACAAGACAATGGTAGTTTTTTTTTTCATTAATAAGACCCGGTCATGCTAAAAATAATATAAACATTTCTGTAGAACAGAAATAAAACTGAAACATACATTTAAATGATGATTGAAACTATAAACCTGTTGGTATTTAGACTTAGATCTAAAGTAGTCTAGAAATTTGAGACTTTCTGGGTAATGGAAACCAAATTTATTCCACTCCTGGAAGGATACAGAAGCCAGGCCTACTACACGAAATTTAAGACTGGGACCGGACTCCCTCCTCAAGAAAGGAGGCTAAGAAAAACTATGTTCATTGCTAGGGTCACAGCTCTTATAAATCTGAGTGTTTGGGACGGCAGTGGCAGGGAGGCTGGAGAGAGGAGGTTTAGAGAAAGCGCTCACAGATCAGGACACCACCCAAGCTGCTGCTTTGCTTGAGGACTACAACTGTGGTATCTTCAGAGGCCTGAAGACAAAATATAAATACATAAATAAATAAGACTTAGTTATAGACTGGGAGCTCTAGGCAAAATGCACAGACAAATAAGGGTTGAGTGATGGGAAGAAAGAAGATTCCACTTAAGATGAGCATTTAAACTAAATTTCCAAACACTAAGATGACAAAAAAAAACAAAAAAAACAAAAAAAAAACAGCAAATCCAGAGAGAAAGGAGCGGAGCGATTATGGGGAGAAAAAACTTGGTAATAAAATAAGTAAAGTATATTAGAAAATAAAATTAACTCTTGCCTGTGGGGAGAAAAATCTCTATTTCTATATAAATGATGGAATTAAAATCATAGACAATAATAAAAAAGAACACGTAAGGGGTGATTTCAGGGAGTACTTTTAGAGCATGCTAAATCCTTGCATTTTTTTCATTAAGAAGCTAAAAATTTACTGATTACATTCAGCTGTTGTTAAAAACACATAGCTAAAATGTTTGTTAAAATTTGATAGGTCACCATTAGAAAATGAAAAGTAAATCATTTTTAAACCAGTAGGGACAAAAAAAGACAAAAAAGAGAAAAAAGAAAAATGTCAACAATTAAATAATATAAAATAAGGGTACAGAAAGCAAAGAGAAGCATAATAAATTTACCTCAGTTATAATAAATGTAACAAATGTATAAAACACATCTAATAAAAGTATATACTACTTAAAGTACACACATTTAAAAAACATGTTGCAGAAAATTGAAAAAAGAGATAGAGTGAATATCCTAAGCAAATGTTAAACAAAAACAAACAAAAAACCATGGGGCAATAAAATCTGACATATCAGAAGTTAAAAGAAAAAGCATTAATAAGGAAAGGAAAGAAAAATTATAACAATATAAGGAACAACCACCAAGAAGATATATCAATCTTAAATTTATATGCAACTGAAAAGAGCATAGAATATATAAAGCAAAACCTGACAGAATTATAAGGAGAAATAGTATCCAGTTTACATAAAGAAATTCTACAGGCTGGGCTTGGTGGCTCATGCCTATAATCCCAGCACTTTCGGAGGCTGAGACAGGCGGATCATGAGATCAAGCGATCAAGACCATCCCGGCCAACATGGTGAAACCCGTCTCTACTAAAAATACAAAAATTAAGCGGGCGTGGTGGCACGTGCCTACAGTCCCAGCTACTGGGAGGCTGGGGCAGGAGAATGGCTTGAACCCAGGAGGCAGAGGTTGCAGTGAAGCAAGATCGCACCACTGCACTCCAGCCTAGGGACAGAGTGAGACTCCATCTCAAAAAAAAAAAAAAAGAAATTCTATAGTCACTGTAAAACAAGACAACTGGTCTGGCACACTGGCTGACACCTGTAATCCCAGTGCTTTGGGAAACCAAGGCAGGAGGATTGCTTGAGCCCAGGAACTTGAGACTAGCCTGGACAAGATCCCTACAAAAGATGTAGTGAGACCCCCATCTCTATAAAAACATTTTAAAAAATTAGTTGGGCATGATGATGCATGCCTGTGGTCCCAGCTACTCAGGAGGCTGAAGTAGGAATGATCACTTGGGCCCAGGAGGTCAAGGCTACAGTGAGTCATGATCATGCCACTGCACTCCAGCTTGGGCAACAGAGCAAGATGCTGTCTCAGGAGAAAAAAAAAAAAAAAGAGAGGGAGAGAGAGAGACAACACGAAGAAAAATAAATGATATAAACAGGAACAATTCATAGAAGAGAAATCCTAACGGCTAATAAACATATGAATAAATGCTCAACCTCTCTAGAAATCAAGGACATGCAAATTAAAACAAAAAGATACATTTCAGAGCTATTAGTTTAATATTTTTCTGATGCTAAATGTTAAGTGAGGATCTCTCAGATACTGCTGATGGGTATGAAAACTGGAACAATCAATTAGAAAACTATTTGACTCTATCTATAAAATGTGAAGAAACATTTACTCTACAAACAGTAATTCCACCCTTGGGTATTACTGTTTGAATAGCTCTTGTACATAAGCAGAAGGCAACATATGGTATAACTTGCAATTAAGATTAATTGGTAATAATGCAATTTACCACTTAAAGAGAAATAAATATGTAAAATGTGCTAGAGTCATATAATATCATACTATGCAGAAATTAAAAGCAATAAATTGATATCTAAGTATCAGTATGATTGCTCTTAAAAACAAATGTTAACTGAAAAGGGGATGTTCTAGAATATGTATATAATTACTTACATTTTAACAAATTCGAAAAACACCATACACAGAAAGTGTAAGGATTCTAACTGTATATACATACAAAAAAATCAGACTATGTATAAATCAAAGACTAAATGGTTGCCTGCAAGAAGGAAGGATAAACTAGAGTACTTCAACTTTATTCATAATGATTTTTTTAAAATTTAAAGCAAACGTGCAAAATGCTAACATTAATTCTGGATAGTGAGTACATAGTGTGTACCATGTGTTTTTTGTGTAATAAGAACTCTTAACATAAGATTTACCCTTTTCCAAATGTTTTAAGTGCACAATACTATGCTAACTATAGGAACTATGTTGTACAGCAGATCTCTAGTACTTACTTAGCTCGCATAACTGAAACTTTATATCCAATAACCATCTTTCCCCATTCTTTCTCCCTGAAGCCCCTGACAGCTACTATCTACTATCTGTTTCTATGAGTTAGACTATTTTAGATCTCATATAAGTGAAATTAGCAGTGTTTGTCCTTCTGTGACTATCTTATTTTACTTGGCATAATGTCCTCCAGGTTTTCCCATATTGTTGCGCATGCCAGGATTTCCAACATTTTTAAGCCACAATAACATTCTCTTGTGTACGTATACAAAATGTTTTTATTCATTAATCTCTGAATGAACATATAGGTTGTTTCCATATCTTGGCTATTGTGAATAATGCTACAGTTGAACATAGGATGCACACATCTCTTCAAGATCCTCATTTCACTTCTTATGGATAGAAACCCACAAGTGGAATTTCTGGATCCTAAAATTCACATGGAATCACAAAAGACCCCAAATGGGCAAAGCAATTTGAACAAGGCTGGAGACATCACACTTTCTGATTTCAAAATATATTACAAAGCTACAGATTAAAACAGTGTTATACTGGCCTAAAAACTGATGCACAGACCAGTGTAACAAAATAAAGAGTCCAGAAATAAACCCATATATATGCAATCAACTGATATTTGAGAAGAGTGTCAAGAATGCACAATGGAGAAAGGATGGTCTCTTCAATAAACGATGTGGAAAAAAGTGAATATCCACATACAAAGAATGAAATTGGACCCTTATCTTACATAATACACAAAAATCAACTCATCATGGATGAAAGACTTAAACTTAAGACCTGAAACTGTAAAACCACTAGAAGAAAAAATAAGGGAAAAGCTTCTTGACATTGGTCTTAATAATGATCTGTTACACTGAGAGCACAGGAAACAAATGCAAATATAGACAAATGGGACTACATTATAAACTTCTTTCACTTTTCTTCTTAAAAATTTCGTTTAAATTAAAACATTGCTGATGTGAATTTGATGAAACAATATCTCTCTCTCTCTCTTTCTTTTTTGAGACAGAGTCTCACTCTGTCACCCAAGCTGGAGTGCAGTGGTGCAATCTTGGCTCACTGCAAGCTCCACCTTCTGGGTTCAAGCGATTCTTCTGTCTCAGCCTCCCAAGTAGCTGGGACTACAGGTGACTGCCACCACGCCTAGCTAATTTTTGTATTTTCAGTAGAGACAGGGTTTCATCGTGTTAGCCAGGATGGTCTCGATCTCCTGACCTTGTGATTCGCCCGCCTTGGCCTCCCAAAGTGCTGGGAGAAACAACATCTCTTTTACATTGCTGGTTATATTGTAAATTAGTACCACTGCTTTGAAAGACTTGGCAAGGACCTTAACTATTTACATTTTTTGACATAATACTTCTCTTTTGGGGAATTGAACCCACATTTTGGCTTGGATACACTTTATTCTCTATAAATAAAAAGATAAATTGGATTAAAAATTGTATTTTCTATTTTTTAAATTGTTTGATTGGTATTTCTGGGACATATTATTGTGATATTTCATCACCTTCATAGGGTGATTAATGAAATGAAAGTCCAAATATTTTGAAGTAAATTTTACAGAGTTAGCATTTTTGTATTGTTCTTCCTTAACTCATAGATTGACCTTACACTTGTCTTAAACAATAATTAAATGCAATTAAAAACCATAGTACAACCAAAATGAAAAACAACCTAATACTGAATAATAATCAAAACTGTTGAGGCTTTCTGTGTACAGGTTTTATAAAGTGCTCCCAGTCTCACTTGACCTCCACTAACCACAGCACATACTCAACTGCTGTGCAGTTGGTGCCTCTCACTTGCATTTGTTTTCATGGTAAATTTAAAGTGATTATTATTTATTACTTAAAAACAAATTGAAACAAATATTACAACTGTTATTGACCCAAATGACCTGGAACACAGGCTTGAACAGCTAGGGGTTCTTGAATCACTGTCAGGAAATGATGTCCTAGTCAAACCATTGTGTGCTTTACAGATGGAAATATTGGCATAGATCCAGAGGAGTTAAAGGACTCACCCAAGCCATACAACTGGTAAGTTGTAGAGTTTTATTCCTGCTGAGAGTTCTTTTCAGTTTTAGTGATTTTGAAGAGAAGTCCATATGGACACGTAAATTTGTTAGAAAAGAATCACAAAATTCAACAGCCCTTCATGCTAAAAACTCTCAATAAATTCGGCATTGATGGAAAGTATCTCAAAATAATAAGAGCTATTTATGACAAACCAGCAGCCAACATCATACTGAATGGGCAAAAATTGGAAGCATTCCCTTTGAAAACTGGCACAAGACAGGAATGCCCTCTCTCGCCACTCTTATTCAATATAGTGCTGGAAGTCCTGGCCAGGGCAATCAGGCAGCAGAAAGAAATAAAGGGTATTCAATTAGGAAAAGAGGAAGTCAAATTGTCCCTATTTGCAGATGACATGATTGTATATTTAGAAAACCCCATCA
>NW_012114744.1:9240203-9259691 GCF_000951035.1 Colobus angolensis palliatus | reverse complement strand
ATCTCACACCAGTTAGAATGGCAATCATTAAAAAGTCAGGAAACAACAGGTGCTGGAGAGGATGTGGAGAAATAGGAATACTTTTACACTGTTGGTGGGACTGTAAACTAGTTCAACAATTGTCGAAGACAGTGTGGCCATTCCTCAAGGATCTACAAGTAGAAATACCATTTTGCTCAGCCATCCCATTACTGGGGATATACCCAAAGGATTATAAATCTTGCTGCTATAAAGACACATGCACATGTATGTTTATTGCGGCACTATTCACAATAGCAAAGACTTGGAACCAACCCAAATGTCCATCAATATAGACTGGATTAAGAAAATGTGGCACATATACACCATGGAATACTATGCAGCCATAAAAAAGGATGAGTTCATGTCTTTTGTAGGGACATGGATGAAGCTGGAAACCATCATTCTCAGCAAACTATCGCAAGGACAAAAATCAAACATTGCATATTCTTACTCATAGGTGGGAATTGAACAATGAGAACACTTGGACACAGGAAAGGGAACATCACACACCAGGGCCTGTCACGGGGTGGGGAAGGGAGAGGGATAGCATTAGAAGATCTACCTAATGTAAATGACGAGTTAATGGGTGCAGCACACCAACATGGCACATGTGTACATATGTAACAAACCTGCATGATGTGCACATGTACCCTAGAACCTAAAGTATAATACAAAAAACAAGAAAAAGCCTAATTACAAAAAAATAAAGAACTATATAAATGCCAGTGGTAATGGGAAATAAACCTACTTGACTTAAGTTAGGAACAGGAAGGGAGAAATTATCTGATAGATCCCTTGCAGTGTGTTCCTTATGGAACTAATACATGATTTACCAAAGGACTCTTTAGGGTCATTCTGCTCAGGCCAATAATTTGTCACGGTGAGTCATTTCAAGACTAAGGGTAGAGGTAAGCAGGCATGCCTGCTAGAGTGAGTAAGGACGTCAGAAGCTAGTTTCTTAGTGTGTTTGGCTTTCCTTGCTCATGCCTGCATCATTCTAGAGATAAAGAGTGTTTGGCTTTCCTTGCTCATGCCTGCATCATTCTAGAGATAAAGAAAAGGCCATTCAAGGAGGCATCACATGGCTGCTCACATGAATATTATACCAGTAACAGTCCCTGCCACCCTCAGTGTAAGGGACAGTCTGGCAACTATCAGGGTGGGTGATATAGTCAAAAAGTAAGTGCTACCTTCTACCACTTATAAGCTATGGCAGTAGTCGTAAACTTTAGGTATTGTTGACAATGACTTAATCATATCCCATTATAATGCAGTTCTTCCTTAGTCAAAAACATAATAATAACAATCATTATTTGTTTATAACTTCTAATTGTCTAAGTCACCATACAAAGCCATTCTCATCACATTCAAATTCCCTTCTGTTTCCTCTTTTTGTAACTTGCGAAAGAAATTAGTTATACTTAATGGGCTTGCCTTTGTTACCTCAAGAGTGTTTCGTACATGTTCCCAACAACCACCACAGCTACACTATGCTTTTACGATATCATGTAAATTCCATTTAGCGTCCTTTTCTGTCTTGTTTACTGGCCTTGTGCTACTGTGGGTTCATCTTCTTGTTCAGCTGGATTTTATAGTAACTTTGTCCGCCTTTCTTCAGCCTCTTCCTTTTCCCTGATTACTCCCCTTCCCCTAGGCGCTGACAGCTGACGCACTGACTCTCTCACTTCCTTCCTGCTTTTATGGTCTCTTAAGTCAGTCTCATACATTCTCTAACTATTACAAATGCATGCAATAGCATTTTAAGGCTACATAGGGTCACACAATACCACCCACACTAGGTAGTAATGACTTTTTAAACGTTATGCTGGCTTATGTTTTTGGGCCCTAGCTATTGCTGGACCACATTTTTTCCCCTTGCTGTTTACATGTATCTGAGATCTTTTAGCTCAAACTCCTTTATGTTGTATTGGTTGTTATGCTTCTTCCCAAATGAATTTACCAGAACATTTAAAAGAATAAAAGCTTTCTATTCCCTCAATGTTAAGATGTTGCCAAGATTGCCATTTATGTCAGTCTCTTTAGCACCACCTGACAAAATGATTCCTTAATGGTTGAGAACTGCCAGTCTAGTTCACTGACAGGTTCCCAGAATCCTCAGTACTTACAGCAGTTTCTGACACAGAATAAACATCAATAGACTTTGGCTTAATGAATGATTATTTTAGTTGTTCTGCTGTTTATTCAGTTTTTAAAAAACGATCATATCCTTCTTCTCAGATTTCTGAAGTCCTTTCTCTATTTTAGCTGTTGTCTCTGTCCCCCGTTTTATCATGTTTATTTCACTTAACTTGTCATTGTATGTTGGATGAGATTAGTTAGAAATATAGTATCAGCATTTATTATATATTTTCATAATTTTTCAACTTTTTGTACTTAATTTTTCTATATCTAAATTCTGTTAAGGTATTCATTTTTAAAATAATTACTATTTTGTTACCATTTTGTTGATTTGTATATTCTCATTACCATTTACATTAATAATGCTTAATTTATTTTAATCCCACAAAATAATTTTTATCTCCTTAGATTAACATTTTTGCCTTTCATCACTTATTTTCTTTCTTGCTTTTAAATGAGGAGCAACATTTCACACACAGAAGTGGAGTTAAGCCTTCCCCAAATGGCAGGGGTGAGGTGGTTAGAAATATTTAATATTCAATCCTCCCATAGGTTTTAATTTTCTTTTTTCTTCCTTTTTTTTTTTTTTTGAGACGGAGTTTCACTCTTGTTGCCCAGGCTGGAGTGCAATGGCACAATCTCAGCTCACTGCAACCTCTGCCTCCTGGGTTCAAGTGATTCTCCTGCCTCAGCCTCCCAAGTAGCTGGGATTACAAGCATGTGCCACCACGCCCGGCTAATTTTTTATTTTATTTTTTTAGCAGAGACGGGGTTTCTCCATGTTGGTCAGGCTGGTCTCAAACTCCCAACCTCAGGCAATCCGCCCATCTCAGCCTCCCAAAGTGCTGGGATTACAGGCATGAGCCACTGCGCCCAGCCAGTTTTAATTTTCAATAGAAATGATTATGTTTAACCTCAATATTAAACTTAATCCAAATCTCAGTGGGAGTGTGGGATATCCCCATTTTCACACATTGATTAACTCAAATACATAGAAGTAGATAGCCACTAAGATAAAACTGGGTAATGGCTTTTATTTGAGTTTCAGCCCATTTTATAATGAGGTTCTGAAAATCACCATATCTGAAAACCACAATTATTTGAGTATGGACACTTTTTAGTAGTGTTCATAGTATAGATAGAGAAAAACACAGGTAAAAATCCAAATCGTTTTGAACATACCTGATATGGACGGAGGCACAAGACATGGATAACATCCAAATGATTGGAATTCAAATATTTTCATCTATTTTAATCATTAGCTTAGCAGAATGTTTGTTTGTTTGTTTGTTTTCTTTCCAAGGTTGAGAGAGGAAATAATAGTTTCTGATTCTGGGTTATTTTCGCTTTTGCTCCCAGTCTTGAAAAATAAGGGGAAACTGGTTAAGCAGTACTTGTCCCCTGTACATTTTCAGAAATGAGCTCCCCGTGCTCTGAGAATTGAGATGCTTTCTTCCTATTCAGTGGTTTTTCCTCGCGCCTTTCTCAGTGATTGGCTGTGGAATCAGTGCTCCAGAGTCCTAGATTCCAGGCTAACATTTTAACCACCTAACTTTGGTAAGACACAGTCCCTCGCAAAAGAACTTGCATCACTGAGAAGCAGTGTAGGAAGGGTCCTAACTCTTCCAACACTTACTTTTGGATAAACGAGAGCTCTTTTATTGGATAGGTTAGAGGCCTCGCAAAGCAAATTTTGTAAAATGTGAGACCTGGATTTTTCTCTAAGTCACCTGGATCTGGCCTACTAACCTTATTTACAGGACTTCCCAACATTCATCTCCTTCCTGAAGAGGATAAGAACATTTACCCCTCTGGCAACCCTCTCCCACCTGAGAACACGGTGCCTTTGATCACCTTGCTACTCACATTTAGGCATTCTCAAATACCCTTCAGATGCCAAGGATGATGTTCCTAATTCTACTGTCATTAGCCTAGAAAACCACTCTCAAGTCACCGCCCCTCTGCAACAGGATTGGCCCAGAAATCTACACGTTTTCTCACTACATGGAACTTAATTATGTAGGACCTCAGTCAGGATCAACTAGCTCTATCTAGCTTTGGTGTCTTTAGCAAATATGATACAGCAGAAGCCTGAACCCGGGGTTACAACAAACCAGCATACATGCATCTTTCATAATCACATGATTCTATATTCCAGAACACAACCTACAATGATAAAAATTCTTAGAATCTGGAGGGACAGGGAACAAAGACTATGACCTCATAAACTTCTATTCATCTCAGTTCCAGTGACCATATCAGCACTGCCTTGTTTGAAAAATAAGGTCATTTTGGCCCAATCCGAATGTGGTTTCCAGAAAAGAGTGATTTAGGGTGTCCAAATACATAGGTCACTTCACAGAGGAGCAAATGGATATATCAGGTGATTAATTCCAATGTAATAGTTTCTTTATATTTATGAAAATGTATATAAATACATGCACATGTGTGTTTTTAAAATGTGATGAGGACCTATATGTTTCTTAATAAATATTTCCTCTGTCCTAAATTATAATTGTGGATGATTTAAATACTAGAAATTAAAAATTATGATGGTAGTTTGGTAAAGGCCTATTTTTCAGCCATGTGAACTGGAAAGGCTGTATTTCCATGGTTAATGTTTCTAGGGACAGCTATCCTAGGGAAGAGGGGAGCATATTGTTAAACTAACCTACTTACCAGGGTATTAGTTTGCTAGGGTTGCTATAACAAAGTGCTGCAAATTGAGTGGCTTAACCAACAGAAATTTATTATCTCGCAATTCTGGATGCTAGAGGTCCAATATCGAGGTATTGACAGTGTTAGTTTTTTCTGAGGGCTGAGAGAAACAATCTGTTCCATGCCTCTTCCCTACCTTCTGGTGGTCTGCTGGCAGTCTTTGGTGGTCCTTGGCTTGCAGATACAGCACTCTGATCTCTGCCTTCATCTTTGCATAGTGGTTTCCCAGTATGTGTTTCTGTGTCCAAATTTCCACTTTTAATAAGGACATCATTGACATTGGATAAGGTCTCACTCTAATGACCTCATCTTCACTTGATCACATCTGCAATGACCCTATTTCCTATGAAGGTCACTTTTTTTCTTTTTAGACAGAGTCTCAGTTGCCCAGGCTGGAGTGCAGTGGCACAATCTTGGCTCACTGCAACCTCCACCTCCCTGGTTCAAGCAATTCCCCTGTCTCATCCTCCTGAGTAGCTGGGACCACAGGCACTTGCTACCACACCTGGCTAAATTTTTTTTTGTATTTTTAGTAAGGACAGAGTTTCACCATGGTGGCCAGACTGGTCTCGAACTACTGACCTCAGGAAATTCACCCGCCTTGGCCTCCCAAAGTGCTGGGATTACAGGCTTGAGCCACTGCGCCTGGCCAATTTTTGTATTTTTAGTAGAGATGGGGTTTCACCATGTTGGCCAGGCTAGTCTTGAACTCCTGACCTCAAGTAATCCACCTACTTTGGCTTCCCAAAGTGCTGGGATTACAGGCATGAGCCACCACACTTGGTCTGAAGGTAACATTTTGAGGTAATGGGGATTAGGACTTCAACATATAAATTTTTGGGGAAACAATTTGTATTATGCTTCCCCAGAGAAACAGAACAAATAATGATATATAAAAATATATGTTATCTGGTGAGCCCTAAAGCAAATTGTGTCTCCCAAAATTTGTGTGTGTGCGTGTGTGTGTGTGTGTGTATCATAAGCTAAATAGCCAGATAGCTGGTAAAACATTTCTGGATGTGTCTGTTACCTCTGAGGATGTTCAGAGAAAAGATTAGCATTTGAATTTATAGAATAAGGCAAAGAAGATTACCCTCACCAAAGGGGTGGCCATCATCCAATCCCTTGAAGGCTTGAACGAAGAGACAGAAGGGTGAAATCACTCTCCCTGCTTGAGCTGAGACATCTATATTCTTCTGCCCTTGATTATCAGTGCTCTTACTCTTGGACCATGACCAGGATTGATACCATTGGCTCTCCTGATTTTCAGGCCTTTGGGCTTGGATTGAATTACAACACCATCTTTCCTAGTTCTTCAGCTTGCAGACAGCAGATTGTAGGACTTTTCAACTTCTGTAATTGTATAAGCCAATTTCTATAATAAATCTCTCTACCTGTATGTGTGTGTATATGTTTATATGTACTTGTGTTGTATGCGTATATATATGTGTGTGTGTGCCCAGATGCTTCTCAAATTACAATGGGACTATATACCAATAAACCCATCATAAAATTGACAATATCATAAGTCAAAAATCCATTTAATACTCCAATGAATTATCATAAAGTTAAGAAATTGTAAGTCAAACAATCATTAAGTCCAGATGTTCCTTAACTTACGGTGTTATGTCCCAATAAACCTATCTTAAAGTCAAAAAATCGTAAGTCAAAACATTGTAACTTGGAGATCCTTTGTATATGTGTGTGTATGTGTGTGTGTGTATGTATAAAAATATCCTATATATAGGGGTATTTTATATTTATATCCTATATATATATGGCTATTTCATACGTGTGTGTGTGTGTGCGCGAAACGAAAATGAAATATGAAATCTCTCATTGGTTCTGTTTCTCTGGGGAACCCTGACTAATACAGGAGGTTAGGTCTGAGAGGTGAGGGGCAGGGCCTTGTGGACTGCAAGGTGTAAGGACTTTGACTTTTACACCTTGAGTGAAGAAAATCATGGGAGAATTTTGAGCAAAGTACTTTTTAAAAGAATTATTCTAGCTACTGGGTTGAGAATAAAAATAGTAAACTAATAAATTAATAGGAGTCAAGTAGGTGGTTCCATATTACACATACTGGGTCAGGCATATACATATAAAAACTCATTTAATGTGCTCCAGAGAGGGAGGCAAAATGCAAACTAGGAGACCTGTTTTGAGTATTCTTTTCTTGTTGTTTTATTGATTTACAAAAGTTCCTTGTATATTCTAGGCATCACCTATTTTTTGGTGGCATATGGGTTGCAGATATCTTCTCCCCGTCTGTGTTGTTTTATTATTTAAGTTGTGTCTCTTGTTATTCAGAAGTATAGAATATTAATGTAGTCAGATTCACCAACTTGTTTTGATAGATTTTATTTCATTTTTCATAAACATTTGTATTGGGTCGTGCTGCTCATAGTCCTGCCACCTGCAGACTCCTTCACACTGCCTATGATGTGGCATCTAAACATAAATCTCAATCCTGGTGCTTCCTGTTTAAAACCCTTAGAAAACTGCCTGTGGTTCTGTGACCCTCATCATTTAGCCTACTGTAGGTCTACTGGCTCTAGGGTACTGTGATAACAGCCATGGATATGTATAAAAGGCATACCTTATTTTATTGTGCTTTGCTATATTGTTTTACTTCACAGATATTTTGTAGATTTGAAGTTTGTGGCAACCCTGTATCAAGCGAGTCTATTAGCACCACTTTTTCCAATAGCATGTACTCACTTCATGCTTCTGTGTCACATTTTGGTAATTCTTGAAATATTTCAAACTTCTTCCTTATCTGTTACTGTGATCTGTAATTACTGATCTTCGGTGTTAGTGTTGTAAGTGTCTTAGAGTTCAACAAACCACACCCTTATAAGACAGCAAGCTTAAAAGTTACATGTGTTCTGGTTGCTCCACCAACTGGCTGTTTCCCGTCTCTATCCATCTCCTCTAGCCTTCCTATTCCCTGAGGTACAACAATGTTGAAATTAGGCCAATTAATAATGCCGCAATGGCCTTTAAGTGTTCATGTGAAAGGAGGAGTCACAAATCTTTCACTTTAAAACAAAAGTTAGAAACAATTAAGTTTAGTGAGGAAGGCATGTTGAAAGCTAAGATGGGCCAAAAACTAGGCCTCTTGCACCAGTTAGCCAAGCTGCGAATACAAATAAAAAGTTCTTGAAGAAAATTAAAAGTGCTGCCTCTGTTAACACACGAATGATAAGAAAGCAAAACAGGCCGGGCGCGGTGGCTCACATCTGTAATCTCAGCACTTTCAGAGGCTGAGGTGGGTGGATCACCTGAGGTCAGGAGTTCTAGACCAGCCTGACCAACATGGTGAAATCCTGTCTCTACCAAAAATACAAAAAAATTAGCCGGGAGTGGTGGTGCCTGCCTGTAATCCCAGTTACTCAAGAGGCTGAGGCAGGAGAAATGCTTGAACACGGTATGTAAAGGTGGCAGTGAGGCGAGATTGTGCTGCTACACTCCAGCCTGGGTAACAGAGAGAAATTCTGTCTCCAAAACAAACAATAAATAAATAGATTAATTAATTAATTAATTAATTAATTAAAAAAGAAAAAGAAAAACAGCCTTAGTGCTGATATGGAGAAAGTTTTAGTGACCTGAATAGACTAGGCCATCCACAACATTCCCTTAAGCCAAAACCTGATCCAGAGCAAGGCCCTGACTCTCTTCAGCAGTATGAAGGCTAAGAGAGGTAAGAAAGCTGCAGAAGAAAAGTCTGAAACTGTTAGAGGTTGGTTCATGAGGTTTAAGAAAAGAAGCCATCTCCATAACATAAAAGTGCAAGGTGAAGCAGCAAGTGCTGATGTAGAAGCTGTAGCAAGATCCAGAAGATCTAGGTAAGATCACTAATGGAAATAACAACAGGAAACAACAGATTTTTGAAAATGTAGGTGAAACAGCCTTCTATGGGAAAAAGATGCTATCTAAGACTTTCATAGCTAGAGAGGACAAGTCAACACCTGGCTTCAAAGCTTCAAAAGACAGGCTAACTCCCTTGTTAAGGGCTTATGCAGCTATTGAAGCCAATGCTCACTTACCATCCTGAAAATCCTAGGACCCTGAAGAATGATGCTAAATCTAGTCTGCCTGTGTTCTATAAATGGAACGACAAAGTCTGGGCTAAGAAAAAAAAAAGATTTCTTTTAAAATATTACTGCTCATTGGAAATGTGCCTGGTCACTCAAGATCTCTCTGAGGATGAAGATGTACAAAGAGATTAACATTGTTTTCACACACAACATGCTGCAGTCATCATTCTGCAGTCCATGAGTCAAGGAGTAATGTCCACTTTCAAGTCTTATTTTTAAAAAAACACATTTTATAAGGCTATAGTTACCATAAATAGTGATTCCTCTGACAGATCTGGGTAACATAAATTGAAAATCTTCTTGAGAGAACTGACCACACTAGACGCTATTAAAAAGATTTGGTGATTCATGGGCCAGGTGCCGTGTCTCACGCCCATAATCCCAGCACTTTGGGAGGCTGAGGTGGGTGGATCATGAGGTCAGGAGTTCAAGACCAGCCTGGCCAATATGGTGAAACCCCCTCTCTACTAAAAATACAAAAGTTAGCCGGGTACAGTGGCAGGCGCCCTAATCCCAGCTACTCGGGAGGCTGAGACAGGAGAATTGCTTGAACCGGGGCGGCAGAAGTTGCAGTGAGCTGAGATCGCACCACTGCACTCCAGCTTGGGCAACAGACTGAGAATCCGTCTCAAAAAAAAAAAAAAAAAAAAAAAAAGGTGATTCATGCAAGGAGATCAAAATATCAACATTAACAGGAGTTTAGAGGAAGTTGATTCCAGCTCACATGGATGACTTTGAGGGGTTGAAGACCAGTGGAAAAAGCCATTGCAAATGTGAGGAAAACAGCAAGAGAATCAGAATTAGAAGTAGAGCTTGAAGGTGTGACTGAATTGCTGCAATCTCATGATAAAACTTGATCAGATGATGAGTTGCTGCTTGAATGAGAAAAGAAAGTGGTTTCTTAAGATGGAATCTACTCCTGGTGAAGATGCTGTGAACATTGTTTAAATGACAACAGAGGCTTTATAATGTTTTATAAATTTGGTTGATAAAGCAGCAGCAGAATTGAGAGGACTGATTCCGGTTTTGAGAGTTCTTCTGTGAGACAAATGCTATCAAACAGTGTCTTCTGCTGCTGAGAAATCACTTGTGAAAGAAAGAGTCAATTAATGTGGCAAACTTTATGGTTATCTTATTTTAAGAAATTGCCACAACCACCCTAACGTCTAGCAACTGTCACCCTGATCAGCCGTCAACATCAAAGCAAGACAAAGATTACAACTTACTGAAGGCTCAGATGATTGTTAGCATTTTAGGAGTATTTTTAAATTATTCACATCATTTAGACAGATTGCACACTGAACAGATGATAGTATAGTGTAAACATAACTTTTATAGGCACTGGGAAACCAAAAAATTTGTTTGACTCACTTTATGGTGACACACATTTTATTGAACTGATCCGGAACCAAGCCTGCAATCTCTTTGAGGTATGCCTGCATGCACAGATAAATTTTACGTACCATTTTAACAGCTGGCTCATTTATGGAGGCCAAGGGTTAAAGGCTCCAGGTTAATCATCCTGTTGTATTTTTCAGCTTATCACTCTAGGCTCCTCTTCTGGCATTTTTCCTACTCCCAAAGCACAAAACTCCAGGAATATTGAACTATCTTACAAAACATACACCACTGTTTATACCACAGGATCTAAACTCATTATTGATGTAACTTTAACTCAATCTTGATGAAGTCTAATTTATCTATTTCTTTTTCTTTTGTTGCTTATGTCTTTAGTATTATGTCTAAGAAACCACAGCCTAGCCCAAGATCATAAAGATTTACTCTTCAGTAAATCTTTCTTAGAACTTTTATTCTAATAGTTTTACTGTTTTAGCTCTTACATTTAGACTTGTGCTGTATTTTCAGTTACATTTCTTATTGTGTGAGGTAGTGGGCCCAGCTTCATTTTTTGCGTGTGGCTATCCAGTTGTCCCAGCACTAACTGTTGAAAAGACTGCTTCCCACTGAATTATCTTCACACTTTATTGAAAATCAATTGACCATAAATGTTGAGGTTTATTTTCAGACTCTAAATTTTGTCTATCACTATGCCACACTATGTTGATAAACGTAGCTTTGTGGCATGTTTTGAGATAGGGAAGTATGAATCTTTCAACTTTGTTCTTTTTCGAGTTTGTTTTGGCAATTTTGGATCCTGCACATTTCCATATGAATTTTAAGACAAACTCATAAATTTCTGCAAAAAGGAAGCTGGGATTTTGATAGGAATTATGATGAAATGCTATATCAACTTGAGTATTGCCATCTGAGCAATATTGACTTCAAATCAATAAATAAGAAATGTCTATTTATTTAGATCTTTAATATTTCCAACAATATTTAATACTTTTCAGTGTACAAGTGTTACATTTATTTTGTTAGTTTATTTCTTTTTGATGCCATGGTAAATAGAATTGTTTTCTCTATTTTCAGATTATTCATTGCTATAATAGACTAGAATATATTTTTGTATATTGATTGCTAGGGACTATGTCCTCCAAATTTCATATATTACAGCTCCAACCCTCAATAAAATGGTATTTGGAGATGGAATCTTTGGGAGATAATTAGGTTTAGATGAAGTCATGATGGTAACAGTGGCCTTATAAAAAGGGACACCAGAGATCTCCACCCTGACCCAACCCCAAGCACACACAAAAAGAGGTAAATATGAGCATACCATGAGAGGGTAACCAGCATAAGTCAAGAGAAAAGGCCTCAGAATGAAATCTGTCTTGCTGGCTTTGATCTTAAACTTATCAGTCTTCAGAACTGTGAGAAATAAATTTCTGTTGTTTAAGCCACCTCGTCCATAGTACTTTGTTATGGCAGCCTGAGCTGACCCTGATGGATCATGTATAATGTAACCTTGTTGAAGTTGTTTTAATTGTATGTATGTGTGTATTCCTTAATAGTCCTATATAAAAGATTATGCAACTGTGAAGAGAGATAGTTTTACTTTTTCCTATCCATTCTGGATGACTTTTATTCTCTTTATTTTCTTGCCTAATTCCCTTGGCTAATATTTCCAATATATTGTTGAATAGAAGTGGTGAGAGTGGAAAAATCTTTGTCTTGTGAATGATCTTAGAAGAAAAGAATTGTCTTTCACTCTTAAATATGATGTTAGCTGTGAGCTTTTTCTAAGCATCTTTATCAGGTTGAATAATTTCTCTTCTTTTCACAGCTTGTTTATCATGAAAGCATGTTGAAATTTGTCAAATGCTTTTTCTGCGTCTATTAAAATTATCATATAATTTTGTCCTGTATTCAATGGTACATTAGATTAATTGATTTGGGGATGTTAAACCAACTTTGTATTCTTGAAATAAATATCATTTATTCATGGTGTATAATATTTTTTTCATATGCTACTGAATTTGTTTTGCTAGTACTTTTCTGAGTATTTTGTGTTTATTAACAAGGGATATTGGCCTGAAGTTTTCTTTTATTTTTTCTTTTTTTTTTTTTTTGTGAGACAGAGTCTTGCTCTGTCACCCAGGCTGTAGTGCAATGTCCCAACCTCGGCTCACTGCCACCTCTGCCTCCTGAGTTTGAGTGATTCTCCTGTCTCAGCCTCCTGAGTAGCTGGGATTACAGGCATGCACCACCAGGCCTGGCTAATTTTTGTACTTTTACTAGAGACAGGGTTTCGCCATGTTGGCCTGGCTGGTCTCGAACCCTTGACCTCAGGTGATCCTCTCCCTCAGCTTCTCAAAGTGCTGGGATTACAGGCATGAGCCACCGTGCCTGGCCGAAGTTTTCTTTTCTTGCTAATTTCTTTGGTTGGAATCAGAGTAATACTTGCCTTATAGAATTAGTTGTAAATTGTTTCCTCCTTTTCTATATTTCGGAATAGTTTCTGAAGGGTTATTCTTTAATTGTTCAGTGGAATTTACCAGTGAAGCCATCAGGACCTGTGCTTTTCCTTCTGGATAGGTATTTTTCTTGCTAATTCAATTTCTTTAATTGTGTTAGATCTAGTCAGAATTTTTTTTTTTTTATGTCTTCTTGAGTTGATTTAGTTAGTTTGTGTTTTTCTAGGAATCTGGCCATTTTATCTACTTTATCTTTTTTAGCATAGTTGTTCATAGTATTCCTTCTTATTCCTGTTTATTTCAGTAAGGCTGTTAGTGATGGTTCTTTTATTCTTGCTTGTATTGAATCTTCTCTCTTTTTTTTCTTAGTTTCTCTAAAGGTTTGCCAATTTTGTTGATCTTTTTAGAGAACCAAGTCCTGGTTTCATTGATTTTCTTTATTGATATTCTGTCTCTTTCTTTTCTAATCTTTATCATTTCCTTTCTTCAGTTTGCTTTTGTTTTAGCTTTCTTTTTTTCTAGTCTCATGCCTCTAATGAAAGGCCTCATCTCTTCCAACTCATTCTCTTCAACTGTTGCCAAAATTGTTTGTGTATCAGAAACACAAATTTGATGGTGTCACTCAGAAGCTTAAGTCTTCTCATTGTTCCCATTCCTTACAAAGTAAAATTCAAATTTTGTAGAATGGCAAACAACACCTTTCATGATCTTAACCAGTTTACCTTAACAACCAAACCCACCTTTCCAATCACATAAAATCACCTGGAATTTAAAGATACATTGTTTAACCTCTTTTCCTTTGTGCTTGTGTTTTCTCAATTTGTTCTTTTCTCCTGCTGACTTTTTAGAAAATGCCTTCTTTAACTCCAGTCACCCACACTTTTTATTTATTTTCTTTTCCCTGGTACCATTGCACTTTGCACCAACTTCTTTGAGAACAGTTACCAAATTATTTATTAATACACGCCTCCTTCATTATTCTTTGAATTCCAGGATGTGAAATCCCATTTTAGAAATTATGTCCCAGTAACTGACACATAGTGAGTGGTCAGTGTTTGTGGAGGTAGGAAAAAGTGGTATGGTCTGATATCATTTCAACTGAAAAAAATGAGAAAAAGGATGCTGTACGTCAGCCGGTGAAATCGAAAAGAGCGATGGAAAATGACCACACACAACATACGGCTTTGGTTCGTAAGACACAGAGAATACTGATATCCTTGTGCGAAGAACTAACTTGCTGCTGAGAGATCAATTCAGAGGATGCTCAAGCTCCCTTGTCACCTTCATTTTACTAAACTGAGAGAGGAAGGTTGAGGAATGCAACAACAGTTAAGCAGAGTGCAGGTTCCTACAGCGACTGGAGTTTTTTGGTAGTTGGGAATATTTCCCTCAATCTTTGGGCAAGCCGTCAGCAGTGGCAGGGACAGGAGCAGACACACCTGAGAAACCCTTTCTTTCCCCAATCGTATTCTACCTTAGCTTTAGGCTTGTATGCCCATCACGCATGCGTCAATTTTTCGCTTTTAGGATGGGCGGGGCAGAGTCTTTGCTCCTTTGGCGATCCTGAGGGGGTGGAGCTAAGCTGTTTCCAGGGTGACAGAGTGGCGACCTCGGTGGTCGATTGAGCAGGTCTGAGAATTGTTCCCAAAGGGCTGTGCGTCATCGACTCGTCGGCGCTGTCATGGCGGGTGTGCTGAAGAAGGTGAGACGAATGGAGGTCACTGTTGGAATTTAGACTGTCGGGGTAGACTCAGTCTGATAGCCCTAATTCCCGCGGGTGTTGACCCTAACTGTCGCAGGTTCGGCGGTGCTTTTCGGGGACTCGTTCTGCATGCCCTACCTGGTAGGGCAGGTTAGTGGTTCCGCTCGGAGAGTCAGAAAAAAAGCTCCAAACAAGAGGGACTGAGAGACCAGTAGCTGGCTTTAGACCAGTTTTAGCCGGGAGATTCGTGGTTTTGTATTTCCTTAGCGTGCTGGACGTATGGAAACCGTAGTAAACAGCATGAATCGTGTTTTGTTTTTGAACAGACCACTGGCCTTGTGGGATTGGCTGTGTGCACTACTCCACACGAGGTATGTACCTTTGTTCTTTCTTCATTCCTGAATTCCCAAGGAAGACTAAATTCCTGTCACTTTGCTTATTGCAGGGTTAACGGGATACAGATATTTCAAGCCCTTAATTACAACCCGCGTGAGCTCTTGAGATACGGGCGTTGTCCACCTACTTCGTTGATCCGCCGTCACATTTTTATTTATTTATTTTTGCCATGACCCCTTTATTAAGCCAGTTTTCTTGTTGACTTTTTCCTTGACATTTTCGTGGCTTCACTTGTACGTGCTTCTGTGAGCGCCATCTCAAATTTATATCTCCATTTTCCATCTTTTCTCCCCGCCTCACCGTTTATGCTTAGGTGGGTTGGATTACATATATTTAAGCTTACTGAAGGTACTGTCCGCTTTTCCTTCTATTAGGTCTTTTCCATTTGTATTCATGAATGTTTTCATCAAAAAAACCCACAAAATTTTTTCATCCTTCTCCCTTCTATAATCGCACCATTTCTCTGCTTCTCTTTACAGATAAAAGAGTTATCTCTATTTTCTCCAATTTCTTTTTTATTCACCTTGAATGCACTCAGTCACCCTTGGCGTTTTTCAAGTTCCTCAGTTATCTCCGTGCTGCCAAATCCAATGGTCAGCTCATTTTTCTCACCTTCATTGACCTAATAGCAGCATTTTTTGACACATTTGACACTTTCTCCATCATGCGTTTTCTTTACTGGGCTTCAGGACTCCCCCAGTCTCCTGATGTTTTCCCCCCCCTACTCTTTGGCTTTCTCTTTTTCTGGTGATTTCTCTTATGCCCACTTTTAAAATTTGACTTACTCAGAATTTAGTTCTTGGACCTTTTCTTTTCGACCTGTACTCAGTCACCAAGAGGGAGCAAATCCAAATAGAGAACGGTTTTAAATACCACCTATACACTGATAACAGATTTCCATGTAAAGCACTGACCTCTTCCTTTATGAAAGTCTTGAATATTTAATTGCTTAGTGGGCATCTCCGCTTGTATATGTCAGACAGGCAACCCAAACTTAACGTGTCCTAAATGGGGTTCCTGATATTCTGCCTAAAACCTGCTCTTCTCTCAGGCTTGCTCATCTCAATTAATGGCAGCTCAATTATTTTGACTCAGGTCAGAAACTTGAAATCATCTTTGATTCCTTCCTTTCTCTTACACTCCACATTTGTTATTTCAGTAAATCCTCTAGGTTCCACCTTCAAAATATATCTTGATTTTGATAACATCTCACTACCTCCTCTGCTGCTACCATCTTCCTCAGTCACCATCATCACTGATGTGGATAATTGCATTCACTTCCTAACTGCCTCTCAATGCTTGTCACAGCCTCCATTTGGTCTTTTTTTCCAGCCAGGCTGCTAGAGTTAGTCTGTTAAAATATAAGATAGGTCAGATCTCTCCTTTCCTTAAAACTAGTGGCTTTCCATTTCACTCTAAATAAATAAAGACAAGGTTCTTATTGTGACCCTCTGGTTCACTATTCTATTGTTTTATTTTGTTATCTCTCTACTAGAATGTAGGTTTAATGAAGGCAGGGATTTTTAATTGTTTCACTGCTAGAACTCTGTCACATAGTATGTGCTCAGTAAATAATGTTAGTTGAATGAGTGTCTTGCACTTACTATGATTTCATGATAACTTTATTGTCATTGTTGTAAAGAACTGAACTCATGGTTTTTCCCTTCTAAATATATTTCTTCTTCTATGGGCTGTATTTTTCTTGATAGTTTCATATCTTTCTGCTCCCTAGGCTGGGAGTTTGGACATCATAGTTGTTATTTCTCTTGTACTCTTGTATTCATTTCAATGATGATTTTTATTATTTTATTTTTTTTGCGATCCTTTTCTATAACAGTTCTCCAGTCTGACTCCTGTTTACTATTTCTGTTGTTACTACCATAGTTTAGGTCCTTGTTCTTGTTTAGAGAATTGCAACAACCTCCTTACTGGCCTTTCTGCCTTGTTTCTCCTTCAGTCCTTTTAACTCACTACAGCAAAGCTAATTTTCCTAATCTAATCATATGACTTTCCTAAATCTTTTAATTGTCCACAGAATAAAGCCCGAATGCTTTAACTTGCAATGTAGAACTGCTTATAATCTGACATTTTCTCCAACTTTATCTCCTATGCATTTCCTTATGTGTCCTGTACAGCAACACATTCCAAAATCTGCAGTGGATGTCTGAAAACCACATATAGTACCAAACTCTATGTATGCTATGTTTTTTTCATACCTACCCATAATAAAATTTAATTTATAAATTAGGCACAATAAGAGATAAGCAGGCTGGACGTGCTGGCTCACACCTGTAATCCCAATACTTTGGGAGGCTGAGCTGGGTGGATTGCTTGAGCCCAGGAGTTTAAGACTAGCGTGGGTGACATGGCAAAACCCCGTCTCTACAAAAAATGCGGAAATTAGTCAGGTGTGGTGGTGTGCACCTATAGTCCCAGTTACTCGGGAGGTAGAGGCAGGAGGATTGCTTGAGCCCCAGAGGTTGAGGCTGCAGTGAGCTGTGATGATGCCACTGCACTCCAGCCTGGGTGATGGAGTGAGACCCTGTCTAAAAAAAAAAAAAAAAGAAAGAAAGATAGAGATAACAACTAATAAAATAGAACAATTATAACAATATACCGTAATAAAAGTTCTGTGAATGTGGTCTCTTTCTCAAAATATCTTATTGTAACGTACTACCCTCTTGTGCTGAAGCAAGGACAGAGTGGGATAGTGTGAGATTTCATCACACTACTTTAAATGGCATGTAGTTTAAAACTTACAAATTGTTTATTTCTGGAATTTTTCATTTAATATTTTCTGACTGAGGTTAACTATTAGTAACTGAAACCTTGGAAAATGAAACCACGGATGGGTAAAGGGGAGCTACTGTATTCTAACCAAGTGCTGTCCAATAAAAATATAATGCGAGCCTTAAATGTAAGCCATGTTTGTATGTAATTTATAATTTTCTAGGACTAATTTTTAATGAAGAAAAAGGTAAAATTTAATTATTTTATTTACCCTAACACATCTAAAATATTGCCATTTCAGTATATAATAAAAAAATTAACAATATTTTATAGTGGTATTTTTAATACTAAATTTTCAAAATTCGGTATGTATTTATACTTATACCACATCTCAGTTTGGACTAGCCACATATCAAGTGCTCAGTAGCCATATTTAGCTAGCATCTACTCTTTTGGACAGCACAGTTCAAGAAAATAGAACTGTATACCACTTCCTTATGTTCGCTGTATTTTCTGCCATTCAGTTCTATGTATTCTCTATGTAATTGCCTTTTCCAATATCTTCAAGTTTCTATGATCTGCCATCCCTCTGGGTCTGTCTTAGATGCTACCTTTTCGAAATATGAACCCTTCTCTGGTCTCGGCTGAAGTGAATTCTTCTGCTATAGAAAAATAATGCTAATACTTAGTGAAACTTAATGTGTACCAGGTACTGTTCTAAGTTATATATGCCCTATGAGGCAGTATTATTCCCATCTTACAGATGAGGAAAGAAGGCACAGAGATGGAAATAACTTGTTCAGTGCACCTAAGGAGTGGAGCCAGTGTAAACTCAAGCAGTTAGGTTCTGGTTAGCACACCCTTAACCACTGCTGAGTATTATAATATCTCTTTGATCTATGTATTTCCCCATCCCTGCCAAACACACACTTATTTTTTCTTTTTATCATTATTATTATTCCTCTTCTATATCTTACCCTGTGATATGGTTTAGCTCTGTCCCCATCCAAATCTCAGCTTGAATTGTAGCTCCCATAATCCCCATGTGTTGTGGGAGAGGGACCTGGTGGGAGGTAATTGAATCATGGGGTGGGTTTTTCCCATGCTGTTCTTTTGATAGTGAAGAAGTCTCATGAGATCTGATGGTTTTATAAAGGGCAGTTCCCCTGCACATGCTGTTTTGCTTCCTGCCATGTAAGACGTGCCTTTGACCCTCTTTCACCTTTTGCCATGATTGTGAGGCTTCTCCAGCTATGTGGAGCTGTGAGTTCATTAAACTTCTTTTCCTTTATAAATCACCCAGTCTCGGGAATGTCTCTATTAGCATCATGAGAACAGATAAGTACACTCTATAGTACCTTAAACATATTGGAGTGTGATTCGTGTCCAGTCTATCTTTATACGCAAACAGTGTGGTATTGTACATGGGAGTACTGAGTATATTTTGCCACGGGTAGCGACTGTCTGGGGCTGGTGTTGTGTGGTGGTAAAAATAATTTACCAAGACATTTGAGGTAAAGGAAGGCAGATTTATTAGAGAAGATGTGAAAATACATTGCAAGAAAGCTATTGACAAGTCAGCAAAAGAGGAACTGACTGCAAGTAGCAAAGGCTTGCTGGGGATCTTAAAGGATGGTGCTTGTGCTGTGTGCTGAAGAGAGCTTTGTGCAGTACTGATAACACGTAGGTTGCAGTCAGCTATCAGGCGAGGGTCTGGTGATAGCTGGGCACAGGAAGATTGTGTTATTTGTGCAGGAGGACTATGTGTCCTGGACCATGAAGAAAGGCAGACTTATATCTTACCTGCTTTTTATTTTTGCTTTACCCTGTTCCTGCACACAATTTTTTTTTTTTTTTTTTTTTT
>NW_012114744.1:9234900-9239493 GCF_000951035.1 Colobus angolensis palliatus | reverse complement strand
TATGGAGAAAATGTATGCAAACAAATAGAAACAATCTGATTATAAGAAATTATTTTAAAAATTCTTTTTTTTTTAATTTTAGTTTAAGTTCTGGGATACACGTGCAGAATGTGCAGGTTTGTTACCTAGGTATACACATGCCATGGTGTTTTGCTGCACCCATCAACCCGTCATCTACATTAGGTATTTCTCCTAATGCTATCCCTCCCCTAGCCCCCCACCCACTGACAGGCACCGGTGTGTCATGTTCCCCTCTCTGTGTCCATGTGTTCTCATTCTTCAACTTTCACTTATAAGTGAGAACATGTGGTGTTTGGTTTTCTGTTCTTGTGTTAGTTTGCTAAGAATGATGGTTTCCAGCTTCATCCATTTCCCTGCAAATGACATGAACTCATCCTTTTTTATGGCTGCATAGTATTCCATGGTGTATATGTGCCATATTTTCTTTACCCAGTCTATCATTGGGCATTTGGGTTGGTTCCAAGTCTTTGCTATTGTGAATAGTGAGGACTGCACACATTTTTTTTTTTTTTTTTAAGTTGCTCTTTAGGAGAAGGGTTTATATACTTGTAATTATTGAGACTTGCTCCTGGAGTGATCATGTCTTGTTTATTTCACCTAGATTAGGTTTATACCTGTGGTTTGGCATAATGATTAATAGGTATCTTTTCACTGTCATAAGTGTCCAAGTTTGGATGATAAACTAAATTTCCACCTTATTCATAACATTTTTTCTTTTATTCTATATTAATCATCCCGTTTTCATCTGTATTTCTCTAGAAACTGATATATTTTTGTCATGAAAGATGAAAATTTTAAACCTGAATTTTAGATCCAATTAAAACTTAATTAAAATGCTATATTAAAAACAAATATATGCATTATATATTTAAATTGGAGAGGATCAACTTCTTACTAAGTGATTTCTATACTGAAGTTTAAGTTCAGTATGCTTCTATATGTGCTATGCATTGACTCAATTCTCTTGCTAGTTTTTCTGTTGAGCCTTTCATGCAGGCTTTATGTCATAACTCATTCATAATCAGAAGCGAGAACACTGAAGTATTATGACTGTATTTAGTTAAATTTGATCATATAGATGTAATGCTTATATGTGTTTATTTCTACAGAAATTCAAATAAGAAGAATTGAAAAAAAATAAAAAAGAATTTGCAGTGCTTAGGACCTCACTTTGAAAAATACTGATTCAGGCTAGGTGGGCTCATGCCTGTAATCCCTGCACTTTGGGAGGCCGAGGTGGGCACATCACCTGAGGTCAGGAGTTTGAGACCATCCTGGCCAACATGGCAAAACCCTGTCTCTCCTAAAAATACAAAAAGTAGCCAGGCGTGGTGGCGGGCACCTATAATCCAGCTACTTGGGAGGCAGAGGCAGGAGAATCACTTGACCCCAGGAGGTGGAGGTTGTAGTGAGCCAAGATCACGCCATTGTACTCCAGCCTGGTCTATAAGAGTGGAACTCCCATCTCAGAGAAAAAAAAAAAAAGAAAAGAAAGAAAACTACTGATTTAGTAAATGACTTGATTTCCAAAAAGGTCATTAGCAATAAGTTAGTTTTGTTTCTGACTAGCCTGGTCAACATGGCAAAACCCCAACTCTACTAAAAATACAAAAATTAGCCAAGCGTGGTGGCGGCCACCTGTAATCCCAGCTGCTTTGGAGGCAGAGGCAGGAGAATTGCTTGAACCCAGGAAATGGAGGTTGCAATGAGCTGACATCATGCCACTGTACAACGAGTGAAACTTCATCTCAAAAAAAAAAAAAAAAAGAAAGGAAGGAAGAAAGAAAAATACAGATTTGGTAAATGATTTGATTTCCAAAAAGGTCATCAGTTAGTTTTGTTTCTACTTGTTATCATACCTTTGACTTATCTAGAACTTGTTATACATAGAAAATGCAGAATGTTCCCACATTTATATACAGGTTTTTCCTAGGTTGTAAAGGGTATAGATAGGGCACAGACATAAAGAAGTCACAGCAAAGAAGAGTTAAAAAAAAAAAAAACAGATGTGAGTTTGTTTGTTTTGTCTATGAGACTCTCTAAATTGTTCCATTAAGTCTTTGGTAATATTTTAACCTATGGAAATTTGTATGGTTTGTCTTTTCAGAGGCTAAGAATATTGTACACAAAGATTCTTGATGTTCTTGAGGAAATCCCTAAAAATGCAGCATATAGAAAGTATACAGAACAGATTACAAATGAGAAGCTGGCTATGGTTAAAGCGGTAAGTAGCTAAATCAGTTTTGTTTTCTTGGATTTGTGGTATCATTTAACCAAAAAGTTTAGTTCCTTATTTTTTATATATCCTACACACTTTTCTTCCATTCTCCTTCCTTCAGTGCTGTTTTCCCATCATTCCTCCCTTTTATTCGGTAAACTCTTGTTTATTGAGTGTTTACTATATGCAGGGCTCTGTTATATACTGGAGTTTGAGAGTAGGATCAGATCCTTCCTTGAAGTAACATTGTAGCTGTTCCTTTTACCTCTCTTCCCTATTTAGTCCTTTATTGATCTTTTGCTTTTTGTCTATGGATATATCAGTCTTGATCTCGTTTTTCTAATCTTAGAGAACAATAAAAGAAAAACAAAAGAAGGGCATTTTTTTTTTCAAAGAAACCTGTCAAAAAGACTAGACCGCTATTAGCAGTTAAAGTATACAAGAGGATGTGAACAGGTTATATGCAAATACTATGCCATTTTATATAAGGGACTTGAGCATCCTTGTATTTTGGCATCCATGGCAATCCTGGAACCAATCTTTTATGGATACTTATTAACTGCTATTAAATAGCAGTTAATAAAAGTCTAGACTGCTGATTCATACCAAACTATATTGCACTATTGTTAAATTTTCACACTAGCAATCATTAAATGGACTTTATGTAATTATCTAAAATAGTGCTTAAAAACTCTGAAGGAAATTTATATACGTGCATAAGTGATCCTAGGCACACATGTTTCTTCTTATTAGATTACCAGACTATATAGTTGAAAGAAAATTCCTATCTTTCATTAGGAATGCAACAAAACATGTGGTTTGTTTTATATTGTTTTTTGTATTATATTATATGATGGGTCTCACTCTGTTACCCAGTCTAGAGTGCAGTGGCATGATCACAGCTCACTATAGCCTTGACCTGCCAGTCTCAAGCAATCCTCCTGCCTCAGCCTCCCAAGTAGCTGGGACCACAGACACTCACCATCATGCCCAGCTAATTTTGAAAATTTTTTGTAGAGGTGGAGTTTCACTGTGTTGCGCTAGCTGATTTCAAACTCCTAGCTTCAAGTGACCTTCCTGCCTTGACCTTCCAAAGTGCTGGGATCGTAGGTATGAGCCACCTGCACCCGGTGCCTCTCCCATTTTATCATCTCGTCTTTCAAATAGCCTCAAATATTTTTAGCTTGTTCCTATCTTAAAATAAAAAAAAACCTATATGCTTATATTTTCCTTACTTATTGCCCTATTTTTCTGTTTTCTCCCATAGCCAGTTTCAACCAAAGAAGAGTTTACTCTCATACTTCTTTACTTACTGGTTCTAAAATCCTTTTCTCTGCTATTTAAACTGCTTTATAACTAATTGATCTGTTTGTACTTCCATTATACTTCATTACATGCTCTACCATACAGCCAATAATAGAGTGATTTTTTTTTTTCAATATGTAAATCTTGTGATGGTACAATTGTCCCTTGGTATCCATGAAAGATTGGTTCCAGGATTCCCATGGATGCCAAAATACAAGGATGCTCAAGTCCCTTATATAAAATGGCATAGTATTTGCATATAACCTGTGCACATCCTCTTGTATACTTTAAATCATCTCTAGGTTACTTATAATACCTACTACAATGTAATGCTATGTAAATAGTTATACTGTATTTTAAAAATTGCTGTATTGTTATTTTTATTTTGTTTTTTAAAATGTTTTCCATCTGTGTTTGGTTGAATCCATTCTCAGTTGAATCCACAGATGTGGATCCTGAGGGCCAACTGTACTGTCTTGCTTAAAATCTTACTGTGGTTTTCTGTTCAGTGTTTCTCAAAGACTGAGTTTAAGGATTTATGTTGAACTGGTTGTATGAAACTTACTTAGCTACCTTTATCTGCATGATTTTGATGTATGGCCATGTTTGGGAACCATTGGCTTAACAGGGTAAAGTCCTTAACATGGTGTAGAAGACCTTCTAAGTTCTGGCTCTTGGTTATTTTCTCAATCATATGCTTTTGCTTCTTGTTTTATACTCTATTCTTAAGAAGTACAAACTGCTGGCAGTTCTGTAGATTCCTTGCATTTTTATTTTTGTGTAAATTTATATTTTCTCATTTCCTGGAATGCCTTTACCTTGTCTGATAGTTCTTACTTTTTCTTTATAAATCATCACTTCTTCTGTGAAACCTTTTCTTACTTTCTTTTTTTTTGTTGTTTTTGTTTTTGTTTTTGTTTTTGAGACGGAGTCGGAGTGCAGTGGCGGGATCTCAGCTCGCTGCAAGCTCCGCCTCCCGGGTTTATGCCATTCTCCTGCCTCAGCCTCCGGAGTAGCTGGGACTACAGGCGCCCGCCACCTCGCCCGGC
>NW_012114744.1:9232185-9234850 GCF_000951035.1 Colobus angolensis palliatus | reverse complement strand
CCTCCCGGGTTTATGCCATTCTCCTGCCTCAGCCTCCGGAGTAGCTGGGACTACAGGCGCCCGCCACCTCGCCCGGCTAGGTTTTTGTATTTTTTTAGTAGAGACGGGGTTTCACCGTGTTCGATCCGCCCGTCTCGGCCTCCCAAAGTGCTGGGATTACAGGCTTTAGCCACCGCACCCGGCTCTTACTTTCTTAAGTAGAGTTTGACAACTTCGTTACCTCCTTTCCATTTTACTGGTCATAACTGTATTATGTCTCCATCAGCCGTAAGCTACTTGTTAATGATATTGGATTCAACTTTGTATCCTTAGACTCTAGCATAGTACCTGAAACACAAGGTTTCTTAGAAATGTTTCTTTATCCAAAAGGCTAGATATAACCCCAAACATTAACAGTTGTATCTCTGGTTCCTGTTTTTGGTAAAATTGTCACAGATTTTTAACCCTGCCTAGAGCCACACACAAAATCTTCAGTGAATATTGCCATGATTATACAATATCTATTTACTAAGCCTAAAGTAGAAATAAAAGTAACTTTTTTCTTTTTTTCAGATTATTACTAGGGGGATAGTAATATTTTGGTGAAAAGCATTGGTTTGTGTCCCTGTCCAAGATTTTCATCTTAGTTCTAATACTTATTTGTGGAGTGACTTGGCATATTGCTAATTTTCTCTGTCTCAATTTCATCATTTATAACTTGGGTATAATAATACCCACCTTGAACACTTTTTGTTAGAACTGAATGAGGTAATGTATGTAAAAGCTTAACATAGTCCCAAGTATATAGTGAGCATTCAGTACATGGTACCTTATCAAGTTTAATGGCATTATGCCATTGGTGACTAAAAATCACATTATTCACTATCAGTAAGACAAATTTTGAATTGTTCACCTAACACTGGCTTTTTCTGAATTGAAAGTGTTGTTGAACATTCCTTATCTTCTTTACCTTCACTCTCTTGAGTCTCTTAAAACAGTGACCTGCTTCCCTGTTGTGTTTTTGACTTTTGGTCTCATATATGAGTTAATTCCCTGTTAAATAATCTGTCTTAAACATGCTTATTACTTTTTCCCCTTTTTCCACCCTTTTCCACTGTTTTTTATGTATTCACTTCTTTCACCAAGAAACATTTATTGAATGACTGTGGTTCTAGCATGGAAACTTGTGCTTAGTTGGCACAAAACAGATTAAAAATCCTTGCCTTCTTGGAGATTACGTGTTAGTGATGGGAGACCAGAAGAAAAAAAAAAGTAAAAAGTGGGTAAAGAAGTACATAGTGTGTTAGAAAATAGTGCAGTGAAGGAAAATGAAACAAGGAAAATGTGTACCATTGTGGGGATGGGGGATGTTACGCTGTTTATTACTTTCCTATGGCTGCTGTAATATTCCCACAAACTTTGTGGCTTAAAACAATATAAGTTTATTTTATTAGATTTCTGGAGGCCAGAAGTTGGAAATCAACATCAGGGACCCAAATCAAGGTGGTGTTGTCAGGGCTGTGCTTGCTTTGGAGGATATGGGGTAGAATCTGTTCTTCCCTCTTTCAGCTTCTGGTGGCTTTTGGCATTCATTGGCTTGTGGTCTCATCACTGCAGTTTCTGCCTTTGTGGTTACATTACCTTTTCCTTTTCTGTGGGTAATATCCCTCCCTCTCTCTTATAAGGACACTTATAATTGCAGTTAGGGACTATATGGATAATTCAGGAAAATCTCCCTATGTCAGCATCCTTAACTTGATCATATATGTGAAGTCTTTGCTGTATAAAGTAACAGTCACACTTTCTAGAAATTAATACATGTATATCTTTTCTGGTGTTATTCAGCCTGTCACAATGTAAATTATCAGTAGTTATCAACAAGAAGGTGTTATTTGAGCAAAGATTTGAAAGGTGGTGAAGGAACAAACGATGCAGATACCCTGGGCCATCCAGCAGATACTCTGAGGCAGTAACACATCAAGTCTTGTGTTGAAAAACAAAATGTCTTATTTTGTCCCTCTTTATTCCATTTATTGGCCAGAAAAACACCCTGAAATGACAAAGCCTTATTTACGCATGTGGGTATATTTACAGATTTCTGGCTCAAAAAGCTCAGTTTACTAGAAAATAACTAAATGTTGTTGAATGTTCTAGGTACTATATTTATTAACATTTTGTTTTTAAAAACTTTTATTCAAGAATTATATACATTACAAATGTGTAGAAAAAAAGGACTTTTCCAGAACAACCAAACCCTTGCCTCTTCCCCTTCAATTTACTACTTGTAAAGCTAATCTCTATTTGGACTTCTTTTTGCCTGTTTTTGAATTTTATATAAATGAAATCATTAGTAAGTTCTGTCTTGTACATACTGTACTCTGACTTTTGCTTAATACTGTGGTTAAGAGAATCATCTATATTATTGCATACAATTTATTCATTTTCATTGCTATGAAGTATTATATCCAAATATTATAATTAATGGATCCATTCTATTACAGATGGTCATTTGGATTATTTCTAGTTTGGGGCTGTAATTTGTGCTGCTATGAATATTCTCAAACATGTTTTTTAAAAAATATATTATGCGGCCAGGCAGGGTGGCTCACGCCTGTAATCCCAGCACTTTGGGAGGCCAAGGCGGGTGGATCACGAGGTCAGGAGATCAAGACCATCCTGGCTAACA
>NW_012114744.1:9211553-9231520 GCF_000951035.1 Colobus angolensis palliatus | reverse complement strand
CGCCATTCTCCTGCCTCAGCCTCCCGAGTAGCTGGGACTACAGACGCCCGCCGCCTCGCCCGGCTAGTTTTTTGTATTTTTTAGTAGAGACGGGGTTTCACCGTGTTGGCCAGGATGGTCTCGATCTCCTGACCTCGTGATCCGCCCTCTCGGCCTCCCAAAGTGCTGGGATTACAGGCTTGAGCCACCGTGCCCGGCCCTAAATGTTTTTATATAGGAATTTTAAAATACAGGATATTGAAACTTTCAGAGAGTATGCTTCTTTAATTATTTTTTTCTCCCTGAAATTATAGGAACCAGATGTTAAGAAATTAGAAGACCAACTTCAAGGTGGTCAATTAGAAGAGGTGATTCTTCAGGTAAAGAAAAAGTTGACTATTTAGGTGTTTGGTTTCATAGAGACACACAACTGACATTGCAGAATGAAAGGAAAACTAAATTTCCTTATTTATATCACTTCATCAAATATGTAAGACTAATCACATATAAAAAATGTGGTGTTTCTCATGTATATGTTGATTATAGTATTTATTGTTGATTATAGCATGAATTTGTGAGACTTCTGTTAGAAGCCTAGAGTTTGACACTCTTTTAATTTAATCAGCATGTTCTCCTTGGCCTAACCTTAGTTTAAATTGGTAACGCAGTATTACTGTTGTTTTAATAGTTGTATCTTATTTTAAGAGTGTGGCATATTTTTAGTACGGAAAAATACAGACATTTTGAATTATAAAATTAAAATATACTTTTATTTTTATTTTTGGTTCTTGAGCATTTGAGCAAGTTAAAAAACAATTGCATAGTATATTTGAGAGCTTAATTCTGTGTTACTTCCCAAATACTAACCCTGACATCTAATATTGAGTAGTAAAATGTAAGCATGATTAGGAAGAGATTGAGATTTGAAAAGTTGTTAACATTATTAATTACATTTAGACTACTGTAAATCTTATTCTATTGGGAAATTTTCTTCTCCTCTCACTATACCTGCTACTTAGACAAGAGAACAAACACTACAGTTTTGTTTTGTTTAATCTGAATTTTAATTATTTTCCTTTGGTCGTAGGTAGGTTATAGAAATAGGTAGGTTACTGATGTAAATAGGCTGGAAATATACTATTTTGAGTATTCCATAGTTGGTTTTTTAAAGCATCTATGGGAAAAGAAAGATGCCTCTTTTTTTTTTTTTTTTTTAAGTTTTGCATCTGTTTTCTCCAATTGCTAGTAAGGTTAAACTTTAAAAATATGTTCTTATATTTTATAAATTATATCATTAATATTTTTACTCTGTCATTTAGTCTTTGTGTTATTTATCCATATGAGTGTCTTTTTATAATAAAAGATACTAACCTTAAACTTTTGTGACATTGTCTGCACATACTTTTTTTAGCCTGCTTATGCCTCTCAAATGGGGTTTTCCCCCCACGTATAGGTTTTCAATTTTTTGTTTGTTTGAGACGGAGTTTTCCTCTTGTTGCCCGGTCTGAAGTGCAGTGGCACGATCTCGGCTCACCGCAACCTCCGCCTCCTGGGTTCAAGCAATTCTCCTGCCTCAGCCTCCTGAATAGCTGGGATTACAGGCATGCGCCACCATGCCCAGCTAATTTTGTATTTTTAGTAGAGACGGGGATTCTCCATGTTGGTCAGGCTGGTCTCGAACTCCCGACCTCTGGTGATCTGCCCGCCTTGGCCTCCCAAAGTGCTGGGATTACAGGCATGAGCCACCTTTCTCAGCTCAGATTTTTCTTACTTGGTGAAATTTTGTTGTTCCACACCCCTACAACCCCCATATTATAGATTTAGAATGTCTTCGTCTTATAAGTGTCTGATAAATACTCAATTCTGTTTTAATTTTTATTTTCTTATATCTTTTTTCAAATGTAACCCTTTCTAATATTTTCTTACTGTTGATTGAAGGACAGATAAAAGGAAATATTGGGTAATATTAGAGATTAGGGAGGTATATCACCAACAGACATGATATACCAAATCAAAAGAATTGTTAGATGGCTCTGGAAAAAGAGGAATATAGCATTCAGACAGCTTTCTGTGAATGTAGACTTTCAGTTATTCCAAGGCCTGTTTTCCTGGCCCTTATATTCATTTGTCAGGTTGGCTATGGTACTAGATATAGTGTTATAGGAACTTGCTGCAAACCTTATACTGTTGTCCTATACCTATTTCTCTTTTCTGTACCACCTGATTTCACTTTGATCATGACTTTATCTAATTGATATATTAATTTTTCATGATATTGAGTTTAAGGCATATTAAGTATTTTTATGTCAGCGGTACAGTTCCCCATGTTTTCATGGTCAGTATTAAGGGTAAATTAATTTTAGTAATTTTTTTTAACTCAGTATATGTAGTATATTATTTAAACATATAATCGTAAAAATATTGATATATTTTACATTCTTTTTTATATGAAGTCATCAAAATCTGGTATGCATTTTACACTTTGCAGCACATCTGAATTTGGCTTAGCTGCACGTCAAATCCCCAGTAGCCATGTATGGGTAGTAGCTAACATATCAGACAGTCCCATTTCTAGATGGGTGGTATGACAGCGTGTCAGAAGCCAGAGAAGAAGGAGGAAATAGGCATCAGGGGCCAGGTGCAGCTGGATTCAGTTTCCTGAGATAGGGCTGATTCTCAAGGATGAATGAGGGCTCGGTGCCCTCCTCATGCCCTATAATGCCTGGGGGAGATCGAGAAAGCATTGGATATTCAAGAGACCCAGGGCAACCTTAGGAAATATTTTATCAGTATTTAAATTATTTTGTCCTTTTGGCATTAGTAATACCTCTCTCTACCCCTGATTTCCATTCATCTGCTCTTTAACTCATTGTTTTTTGTAGTTGCTTGTAAACATAGATTGACTTTTGGGACTGCTGGCGCAACTGGGGTATTATCTTTTAACTGTATAATAATAATTACCTTTAATATAATCCGAGCACTTAATCTGTGTTTGAATTTCTTTTGTAACATCCTGACAGGTGTTTAATAATATTCATCTTACAGGTTGGCTGGAGTTGTCATAAATATTTTTTTGTTGTAGAAAAAATATGAAATTAAAAGCTACCTAAAATGCGTTTGTTAAATATAAATTGTGTTTGAAAGGAAAAATTAAATGAAGCATAACTTGATTAAGGAATTTATTCAGTTAGTAAATATTTTTTATACATTTATTGTGTTCTACATTCCACAGATCACTTTTATAAACTCTGGGTCTCAAGTGACTATGGGTGATGAAATCAGTTAAGATAGTGATTAGCATTAAAAAAACACAATAGAAAAAAGAACATATCACTGCTAGTAAAGATAATGATTTAAAAATTTTAGTTATATGTTTATATTGTGGAACCTCTAATAAAACATATTTTCTTACTGTGGACCATGGTAAAATAAAGTTTGAAAGTCACTGACATAGATGAAAAGACATACTTCTGATTCTCAAAAAACTTGTGAAATATTAAGATAAAAAACCTCACCAACTAAACTTTTAAACACTGTAGCCAATTTCAATCAAATAGAAGACATCAAAAGATATCCTTCTGATTGTGTAGCTGTGAGACTTAAGGTAATTTAATTACTTAATATTCAACATTTGATGGTAGAATAGATTATGAGATATTAAATGAAAGTGGTATCCAATAGTTAAATATCAGTTGTTAGTTCTGATGAATATCTGTTGAAGAGTAAAATCCAATGATCTTTTAACAAATTTGTATTCACAGGCTGAACATGAACTAATTCTGGCAAGAAAAATGAGGGACTGGAAACCATGGGAGCCATTAGTGGAAGAGCCTCCTGCCGATCAGTGGAAATGGCCAATATAATTATTAAGTGACTTCGATGTGTTAATGGGAAACTGATGTAATTAAATATACTGTTATATTAAGAGTGTTTTCATATTACTGACATTTTATAATCGAGAAAAGCGATATAGAAAATATCTAGGAGACTGTTAAAATTGGTGATTATGGTAATACGGTCATGTGAATCCATTTTTGATTTATAAAGTATTCACACAAATTATTTCAAAGATGATATTTCTATGAACAGAGAGGTCATGGGAAGATTTGAAAATTATTAAAGAGAAATTCCTACAGATCTTCAATGCAGAGACCATAATTAAAAAGTAAAGTTTCTTCAGTAGTATGTTCAATACGTCATTTAATTTTTTTAAGTTATCCTGAAGAAGAAAAGGTCCTTAATATAGTCTAAACAAATTTATAGATCACTGTTTGAAGTAAATAATATGGGTGAATATTTTCAAATGTGATAAAATGGCACAAGTGACTAGTGATAAAATTTGAAATTATGGTTAACCTCCTTAGCTGTGATCTTATGTATGTAAAATAAAAAAATATATAATTATATGTTGGATTATAAAATCCATAAGTCATTTTATTTTAGTCATTATTTTTTGAATTATACCATTTACTCTGTTTTCTTATAGTCTTAATTTTATTATATTTTGTTGTTACTGTATTATATTTGAAAACCATCAAATTAGAATACATTGTACAGTTGAAGAAATTGACTTGGTACTTAAAAGAAAGATTTCCCATTTCATAGAGGTTATTGGAGAAACTTTTCCTTTTGTTGCATTTGTGGAAGTTAGTTTTCTGGCCCGTGGCCTTTAATTTTGTTAATCAACCTAATTACATCAGGATAGAGGTAGAGTTTCTGTCAAAGAAGAGACATTAAGAGTTCCTGAAATTTGTATCTGGCATACGGATAGGCTTATATTCAAAACATCTTTGTCATGTGACTAAATTCAAAGTGGAATCACTAAATAGTTTGCAGTATGTTTCTAATATAAGCGTAGGTGGTTATCAAAACAAGACAAATGCTGTTCAGGGAAAGAAATTGGCAAGCTTAAGGTTAAAAATAAAATTACGTGTTCGCCTTTTCTTCCTAGCTCCCTGTCATTTCTAAATACTTGGTTAAATTTAACTTGGTATCTCTTTACTTCATAGATAATATTATACTCTTGTGGGGTTTTGTGTATACGTGTGTGTGCGCGCGCACGTGCACATTTGCTCAGAGTGAGAAAAAAATGGTGTTTTTCCTTCTTTCCAGTGTATTTCTCCCTTCATAGAGCTGTAACATGAATACTAAATAAATATTAAATAAGATAGATTCTTAGAGGTTAGAGTGCAAGAAGGCTCCTTCTGGTGGGGAAGTGTTAGAGGGGGAGTTAGAAAGTTTCTCATTCTCACAGTTCTAGTATTGTTAATGACTACATTGAGGCAGGTTTGGCCTGTTTCTCAGAATGGCCTATTTCTAATGCTGTAAAAGAAGTAGAATATGATTTATAATAACATTTTCAGTTCTAAACATTTCTTGAATATATAATATATTTGTTAAAACATGATCCTAAAAATGTGTTTGCCTGGGTACTTTCAAGGTAATTTTCTAGCTAATCTTTTTTTTTTTTCAGGTCCTTTGGAACAAAGATGGCTTGTTGTGTTTTTGTCATACTTTCAGTCCCATTTCTGCCATGATTCTTGGGCATCTTTTATGTTTCACCAACAGTGTTACTGAACTTTTTTGCTAAAAGGGGACCTTCCTCGTGTTTGCATTAGAAATGCTAATTGTAGAATAATAGTCATTGTAAAAATATTATAACAATAATAGTTAATGTTTGTTGAGACTTTAATATGAATGTCAGGCACTATCATAAGTAGCTGACTGATTTCACTCATTAAACCTGCACTGCAACCCTAAGAGTGATATTGCAAATTATCTTCATTTTCCAGATAAGAAGCCAGAACCCTACATGAGTAGTTTTCCCCTGCAATTATGCAACTTGGGACCCTGGGGACACTGAAACCAAGAGATGATCGGTAACAAATCCAAGGTCACATAGCTAGTAAGATGGAAAGCTGAAGTTTGAATCCAGGCAGTCTGGTTCTAGAACTGATGCTCCTGTTGTATTATTATTTATGAATATGCTTGGGATGTTGTGACTCCTTCCTGTGCTGTATGGGCTGTACCAGGCGAATCTAGATCCTGCTGTCTTGACTTTTTCTGTCAAAATATCTGTAAAGAACAAATATGAGCAGAAGTAGTAAACTGGATTTCATTTTCTGCAAAGAGCTGCATATTGGTTATAGGCAGATTATGTTAACGGGATAGCTGTCTAAAAGGTATTGCAATTTGGTTCTTAATTCTTTCTCCTGTCTCAATTGCTCACACAGCTTTACACCTGATCATTTTTACTCCTTCAGTCTTTTCCCAGTTGCTTCCTGTAAACATCCAGGTTAAGTCTCCTGCTCACTTTGCAAATGATTCTTTTATTCAAAGATCTTCAGTGTTTTGAGTGGCTACTAAACTAATTTGAATAATTTTCAGAATGGCCTATTTCAGTTCTCCTATGGGTTTCATTCTAGTTAATCACCATACTCCAGATACTGCAAAAGAAAGAGAAACTAATCAATCTGAGCTTTGCTAAGAAAGAAGAAATGGCAACAAAGTTGATGCCCCCTTTTTCCCACACTGGGACTTAGTGCAGACAATTCCAATTTCTTGGCATTCTTTCCTTTGGGATGAAAATGGCTTATATTTAGGATAACTATAGGATAATCTTACCATTCCACCTGGAATGATTTTGAGTGAAAATAACTACATAAGGATAACAACTGTACACCATGACTGTCCTGGGCAAACAGGATATAGGGGGCACACTCTACTGGAGTAAGGCTCAGGTCTCAAAGTTGCCATCTTTCCCACACCAGTAGGATCAAGTAGTCTGTCATTGGAATAGAATGAATTGATGCCAGCAGTAGCAGTCATCATGTGCAGTCAGGCCTCAAGTTTTATTGTGTCCTTTCACTCTCTCTCATTCACCCCTCCCCATCCCTTTCCCTCAGACTTGGGGGATGGAAAAAAAGGGAGCTTATATTTTATTGTCAATTTTCCAATCCCAGTCAGAGGAGCTAAGTTAAGCCAGTAACAATGTTTATGAATGTATCTTTTTTAAAAAGGAAGATAACAATATATAGGAAAATTCCCACATGTAGACAAATAGCAGCTTTTTCTTTTTCCTTCCATCCTCTTATGATTGTGTAAACAAACAGAAGTTAACACCCTAGGCAAATGTGTTGTGGGGTATAGGATTAAGTACCAAATTGCTGAACATATCACAAATATTTTGGATTTGCTGAGTGCTGCCTTCCCATTAAAATTAAGTGTTCAGCGGGGAGGCGAGGTGGCTCAAGCCTGTAATCCCAGCACTTTGGGAGGCCGAGGTGGGCGGATCACTTGAGGTCAAAAGTTTGAGACCAGCCTGGCCAATATGGCAAAACCCCGTCTCTACTAAAAACAAAAACAAAAAAACAAAAACCAAGTGTTCAATGAGATTGTAGCCTATGCAACAACAATAGTAATGCCAATTATTTTAGAGAAAAGTAAATGAGAGGCTACCAGTTGGGTTTAGAGGAGGTTGATGTTTTATTTTAGACAAAATTCACAGGAAATCACAGTGGGAATGTGATAAGGGGTTTGAATGATTGATGGGGACAGGAATAATTCATTTGAGAGACTAGAGTTGAGCCAGTATTCTAGATAGTGCAGTAAAATAGTAATGTAGTGATTTAGCATGGGTTATCCTTAAATCCCAGTGTCTTAACATAAGTGTATTTTTTATTCATACTGCATGTCTATGGAGGGTTGGCAAGGAGTGCTCATAGATATACAAGGAATCCAGGCTGAGCGTGGCACCATCAACACATATTTCCATGAACATAGTGGTGTTGGGGAATTGAAACATGGTAAATTACACATAGGAACAACAACAACAAAAAACAACCAAGGTTAAATTTTTTTTTGTGCCACAAAATGTATGAATTGAACTTGCCATGCAACACTAAGAATTTTCAAATTGACCTTTAGGTTTATATTAGCAGCTAATTTTTTGTGGTACACTTAAATGTAATTTATGATTGGCTTCTGTATATAATTAAATGAAAAGCATTGCAAATATTTTTATTTTGGTATTTCTCATGATCCTCAAGGTTTTTTTTTTTAGATGAATCTATTAGCTTTTCTAAAGATAACTATTACTATTATTATTTTTACAAAATATTGGCATTTTAATCTCTCTATAACTGAAGGGTGAATTCTTTTTCAAAAGAGTAAAACAGATCCAAAATCCCTTATCTAAATTCCTAATTTCAAAAATCTCTGAAAACAAAGTTTTTTCATAACTCAATGTGGCAACAAACTCCACCTGAATTATATGAGGCTATTTGTGGTATTTATCCCACTTTAATGTGAATATGAATATATTTTGCCACAGATATATCAATATATTTGATTATAAACTGCTTCCTCAGACCCTCTGACTGTTTTACATAATGTAAAGTATATGCCCATATTTCCTTTGAAAAATCTGAGAAATTCTGAATATCAAACATATCTGTCCCAAAAGGTTTCAGAAAAGGGACTATGGACCTATATTTCCATTCTCTTAACAAGTTCAGAAAGTGATATTATGATCCACATTTAATCTACATAATTTCCAAAACAAAAATTTTCAGGTCCTTGGTTTTCTAAATTATTTTAATATTTAAAATATTCATTATTCATTTTAACCTTGAGTAACAACGGGAAATACTTTGAAATGCTTGATTTCATCATACCACTAGGTGGCATATTTGTAAAAGTAAAAGCACATCAAAAGAAATGTTTATTACATAAATAAATGCTGAGATGAATAAAGGTAGATGTTACATGAGAAATACAAAGTCATTTGGTGGAATAAATCCTGAGAAAATGCATAGATTTATCATGAAAAGGAAAATGGAAAATGGTACTGTAAAATTACTGTTTCACTTTGGGAATTGAGAAGCTTTTTTCTATTGGTTGTTTTCATTCAGTTTGAATATACATTTATTATGTAACCAAACTACATTTGTGTGTATGTGTGTGTTTGTGTGCGTGGACAGGATTTTGACATGCTAATAACCTTTCCATGCTCCACAGACTACCCAAGGAAGCCTAACTATTAAGTTAGGTTCCTATTTAAGATTAAATTGTATAAAGTCATCCTCACAGCAAATTACAAAAAAATATGAATAGTGGATATCAAGTCACATTTAACACTGCGAGACCCTTAAGTTCTCTCCTACCAGCTTTTCTTCCCTCATCTCCTGACTCTATTCCTAAACCTACTGTTTGCATACTGTCTCTAACATTGAGAACAGTGAATGATAAATTTTAAAGAGGAGACCCAGAAAAGTGAATGTTTAAAGCCAGTGGAATTTTTATTAGTAGCAGAATGTAAGATAAATTATGATTTTGGAGATGGGAGTGTATGAGTGTTTATAAAATCTTACCTGCGCACTTCCACACCTGGTCTACCCATCCAAGAAAGCCTAATTCTAGTAGTTACCTCTATGCCCATTTTTCCCCTTAACTTTTCATGAATGTGTGGAAATGATTAAAATGCATTTCCTTTTACTGATCATTATTAAAGCCAATTTTATCTGAGTTATATTTCACTATTCTAGTAAATATATATTTTAAAATGAGATGACTAAAAAATGGCATTGGACGTTACAAAGTTATTGGGGAGATGAGAGTGCAATTTCAGCAGAACAGTATAAGGAAATAAATGAAGACAATGAACATGTATGAATAAGGGAATGGACCTGTACTAATTTTATTAATCCTTTTAAAATATCAAAGCAAATTAAACAGTACCGTAATAGTGATTAAAAATCTGGGACCTGGAGTTAGATTGCTTGGGTTTAATCCTAGTTCTTTCATTAAACTTTGTGTGCTTTAGTTTTCTCATTTACAAAACAGATCTAATAGCAGTTTCTCCCTAATAAAATCGTTGTAAGGATTAAATTAGAAATCTATGTACGATGCCTCATGACAATTAATACTTCATAAATGTTAGCTGCTATTACGAGATAGTAATATATAGTTTGTTACTAAATTTCCAAGAAGAACATACTTGACCTGATCTCCAATACCATCCTGTGCTTCTTTAAAAGTTGTCTTATTTATTGATAGGCCGGGCACGGTGGCTCACATTGCTTGAGGCTAGGAGTTCCAGATCAGCCAGGCCAACATGGTGAAACCCCATCTCTGCTAAAAATACCAAAATTAGCCGGGCTTGGTGGTGGGCGCCTGTAATCTCAGCTACTCAGGAGACTGAGGCAGGAGAATCGCGGGAGCCCGGGAGGCGGAGGTTGCAGTGAGCCGAGATCGAACCATTGCACTTCAGCCTGGGCGACAGAGCAAGAGTCTGTATACACTTAAAAAAAGGGGAAGAAAAAGAATTCATTGATAGACAAAATTTAGTTTATTAACTAATTTAGTGATTAACAAAAGTTCTGCTTCTCTTATAAGGATAATTCTTTGATAGCTACTGTCTCCCATTTCTCTTTGGCTGCCAGGAAGCTGAGAGGCAAGTTGTTAATTTAACAAAACCAAGTAGGCATCTGACAGTTTCCTGCCTCTGACTTCAAACTGATGATTTCTCTGACTCTGATTTTTTATATCTGTAAGATTAAATTGCTGTTAGTGTTTGGTTCAGAGAGCTGTGCCCTTTCACAAGTGTAAAAGATCTTGCAGAGAGGTTACTGTCCTGATTCACTTTTGGATCTAGGTAACCACTTGGTAACAGCCTCCGCCTCTGGCTCCTCCCCTTCTCCCTGCCGTGTCCCTCCTTCCCTCCCCCTCGCCTCTGGCCCCGCCCCTTCTCCTTGCCTGTTCCCTCCTCCCCGCCCCCTCGCCTCTGGCTCCTCCCCCTTTTCCGTGTCGCGTACCTCCTGTGCAGCCCCCCACCCTCTCCTCTGGCTCCTCCTCTTCTTCCCTACCACGATCCTCCTTCCGGACCCCGGACCCCACCCCACCTCTGGCTCCTTCCCGTCTTTCCTGCCGCGCTCCACCTTCCCGACACCGCCCCTCCGCCTCTAGCTCCTCCCGTTCTCTCCTGCTGCACTTCTCCTTCACGACCCCGCCTCCCCGCCTCTGGCCCCTCCCCTTCTCTCCTGCCGGGCTCCTCCTTTCCGACCCCGCCCCCCGCCTTTGGCACCTCCCCCACTCCTGCCGCGCTCCTCCTTCCCGGGCCCGCCCCCCCATGCCCGCCTCTAGCTCCTCCCCTTCCCGCCTGTCGGGCCCTGGCAGGAAGAGGTGGTGCAAGGGCCGTTGCTAGGATACGACCAGCAACTGGGAATGCGGCGAGTGTTGAAGCTGCTTCTTAGGAGCCTGGGAAAGCACTTCGACGAGAATAGTTGCGTTTCGTACACAGGTAGGAGGCAGGTTTTGACTGCGACTTCCTGGCCCGACGCTTAGACCCAGCCTAGAGCCGGTAACAGCCGCGCTGGACTCTTGAGTTCTGTGCGCGGGGCAGTGATTCCCGCCTGAGCTCCTGGGGCTGCCTGGTCGGTAGGGAATGTTCCGCCTTTACTTAAAAAACCGTACGAAGTATTCCATCTTTCTCGGCTCTTTTTCTGGCTCCTCCCCTCTGGTTTGGGACTTGAAGCAGCAGCATCAAGCTAGGAGGTACACCTCACCTCACATCCCGAGTGCTTATCACGGTAATTGCATAGAAGAAGAGTGTATAACCCAAACCTGGCGCTAGAAACTCAGCCTTCCGTGGCAACCATTCTCATATTAAGTCGAGGGATTTTAGACTTTCCTCACCTGGCACTCTCACTCCTTCCTCTCCACCTGTGGTCTTTCCCTCTTAACAAACTTAAAAATTCAACAGACCTATTTGGTAGAAAGCAATACTGGATCCCTGCCTTACTAATTATACTACATTCGAAATGTATTAATCTTTAAATGATAGGGAATGAAATGTAGGTGAAAAGGGAGACTTTTTTGTATGCAAACATGATAGAGGTTGCTCTTTTAAACAATAAGATTAAAACATTTACATTTGAATAGATAATACATAAAAAATAGTACGAATAGTAAAAAGAATGCAGAGTGAAAATCCACCATCTACCCATTTCTCCCCATCTCCAGGCCACCTTCCGAGGTGCTTTAGACATATGCAAATAGATAGGTACACCTGTAACATTGTGCATACTATTCTGTGATTGACTTTTACACTTAAGACTGTGTGTCCAGTTGTTTTCTATCAGTATTTACAGATCTGTCTCATGTATTTATGGATGAATTTATGTATTTGTGTTTCATTGTGAGGTGTTTCGAAGCATATCAGGAAATTTGGAAACTCTCATGAGCAAAAAGATTGATAAATGTCACTACCTAACAATCTAAAACTTCTGTATAGTAAGAGAAAACAAACAACATCAAACATACAATGGGAAATGTAAGTGCAACACGCAACAAAGGGATATTTAATTATTAGGACTCATAAAACAATATGAGGATGTAAGGAAACAGTCAAGGGGAACTTCTCGGGACTGTAAAAGAAAACAGTGATGGAATTTAACAAAATTAAGATCTGTATGCCCTTTGACTTGTCCCTTCTAATTCTAGGAACTCATTTTCAGTATACTTACACATATATACAGAGATAGATGTATAAGATGTTTGTTGCAGTGCAATTTTTAATAGTAAAAAATCTAGAGACAGCTTAAATGTGCATCAGTGAGCATCAGTTGACTACAATGTGGCTTAGCCTTGCAAAGAAATTACTGTGAAGTTGTTGAAAAGAATGCGGCAGAATCATATTTTACGTAAAAATAAATGTTAAGCACATATTATAAATATAAGTCGTAAAATGTTAAGATTTAAAAATAAACAGAAATATAGTTTATAATACACATCGATATGATCATAAACAAATTTAAATGTATATATATTATATAATTGTAGCTTTATAGACAATTCCTGGAAAGATAAACTGCCTAACAATGAGAAATAAAATTAGCATGTCTGGAATACTTTTACTTCTTATTTTATCCCCTTCTGTTCTGTTAGTTTTTTTTCTAGTAAGCACATATTACTCTCTTAAAAACAGCCAAATGAACAATAACAATAATGAAAAAACAATTTTGAAAAGTCTTTTCCAACTGTAGCTTTCCAAACTGGGTTGAAATTTCACATTTTACATTTCACACTTTAATATGTGTGTTTTGTTGTTTACGTTTAATATTTGCTGCAGTGAGAGTTTACACATATTTATGTATGTAAGTGGAGCATATTGATATATACATATGGGGGGTATTAGGAACCAATAAAATTAGCTCCTTGTTCTAGATGGGTGAAAAAAAATCTGCTGAATATTTTCTACTCTATTTTAAATAATAGGCATGTTTCTTACTTAAGAATAAAGGACATTCTCTGATAATGTATCTGATGGCAAAATCGTTAGTTAAATTCTGGATCTGACCACCACTAACCTACCATGAGGCATTCCTGGGCCTTAGCTTTTTCATCTGCAGGGAGATCAATTTCTAGACTTTTTCTTAATCACCAGGACCCCTTTTCTGTTCTCTCCCCAACCCCCCCATGGACTCCTACACTGAGATACAGCACAGTTTAGTGGTTAAAGGCATGGGTTCTGGATCCAGACTGCCTGGATTTGGATCCCAGATATACCACTTACTAGCTCTGTGTTCTTGAAAATATTACTTAACCTCTCTGTGCTAATTTCTTTATCTGTAAAATGGGCATAATAATATCATCTGTGAGAAATAATTTAGTGTAAGTACTTGCTAATATGCTTTATTTTTAAAGTATTTTTTCTCCTACTTTATAAAATGAGTAATTATGTAATACCTGGGAGACATTATTAATGCATAATTATTGCTAGCCATTTGGAAATTTTAGAAATAGTTCATTACTAATTAGCCAACATTTATTATGTGCTTATTGTGTGCCAGGCACTGTTTGCTAAGTACTGTATATACACAATTTTATTTAATTCTTGGAAGAACCTTTGATGTTGAAACTACTAATATCCCATTTCACAAGTGAGGAAAACAAGACTTAGGTTAAGACACATCTGTATCTCAAAGTTATATAGCTAGTAAGTATCAGGAACTGTGAGGGGTCTGGTGTTTTACCCTACATACAAACTAATAAGTTAGTCACTGTTTCTTGGATGCTGAGTCAAAGGGCACATAGCAAAAGAAGTAGCCAGTGCTTCAAGTTTGTGCCAATTTCCCAAGCCCCCCAAGTCCAACAGGGGGAACACAAGTGAGTCTACATGGATGCCTGCACATGGGGAATTTACTGCTTTTATAGTAAACCAAAGAAAGCCTGCTCTTTGTTTCAGGGGGAAGAGTTTATCTCAACCTTTGCAGTTTCTCAGTGCAAACACAACCCTGAGAAATGGTCTGGGTAAACAGTGGTCATGGCATTGCGTTTTTGTCACACCCCACAAGAACATGTAGGGATACTCAAGACCCATGGCCGATTGCTTCTTTCGACAGGAAGTTGTTAAGTCTGGATTCAAACTCAGGTGGGCTGGCTCCACAGTCAGCCCTCCTAAAATTCCACTTTAGGAAATCAAAGCTGAGAATCACTGTACTGCACGGCAATGAAGTCATGACTTAGAAACCTTGACACTTCTTGTTTTTAGGTTGAGTAAATGCTTATCACTGCTAACCATCATAAACACAGTTGCTAATCACCCTCTTTATCAACAACTAACATCTTGAAAACATGTAATTATTTGGGTCATTTATTCATATCATTAATTAAGGACCTTCTATGAACCTTAGGCACTACTATACATATAATCTACAGGTAACAGAACTATGATCTGTGTGTGTGTGTGTGTGTGTGTGTGTGTGTTTGTGTTTGTGTTTATTTAGACAGGGTCTTACTCCATGTCTCTGGCTGGAGGGCAGTGGTAACATCTTGGCTCACTACAATCTCCACCTCCCTGGCTGAAGCGATCCTCCCACCTCAGCCTCCCGAGTAATTAGAATTACAGGTGTATGCCACAATACAATGCCCAGTTAAGTTTTGTATTTTTTGTAGAGACAGGGTCTCACTATGTTGCCTAGGCTGGTATTGAATTTCTAGACTCAAGGGATCTGACCATCTCGGCCTCCCAAAGTGCTGGGATTACAGGTGTGAGTTACTGTGCCCAGCCCTCATCTCGTTTATAAGGAGATAGATTGCTTCGAGGGGAACAATCTAGGACGCCTAATGTACTGAAATTAGGGTGAAATGAATATAAGCATTAGGAACCATAGCAACTAGGAAATGGAGACAGACACATTGAGGAGGAAGGTGGAGGGGTATGAATTTATCCAGTACCTGTCAAAGAAACTTTATAGTATGTGGCTTCTGTTTCTGACTGCATTGATTTCACATGTCTCATGGCTTTAAATACCATAGACTTCTGACTCTCCAATTTCCAGGCCAGCATCTTCTCAGAACTTCAAACTGCTAACCCAGTGTCCAATGGGCATCCCAAACTCACATGGCCCAAATCAGACTGATCTAACTTCCATGCATACTCAGGTCTCCTTTATTTGAAGTTTTCCCAGCTTGCAGTGAGCTGAGATCCCGCCACTGCATTCCAGCCCGGGTGACAGAGCGAGACTCCGTCTCAAAAACAAAAGAGAGATATATATATATATATATCCAGAATCCAGTCAGCACTTCTCACCATCTCCTTTACTGTCACCCAGGTCCATTTCACCTCATGTCAAGGTTACTACAATAGATTCCAGTAGACTCCTGATGTCCTACCAGCTTCCCACTCCCCTACCTTCCACAATCGAATGCCCTCTCCCCACAGCCTCCTCTCTGGATTTATTTACTATTGCTTTTCTCTTAACTCACTGCTGTCTAGCCACATAAGTTGATTAGCTAGTTATTCCTCAGATATGTGATGCTTCTCATTTTTTCATTTGTCCTCATGCCTTGCTTATTTTCTCAGTTCAGCCTCCTGTTCAGATGTCATTTTAACCAGAGAGACATTCCTTCCCCACCACATATATTTAGCAAAACTTGCCCCCTACTCTGCCATACTCTCTCCTGATAGTCTCATACTTCCTAGCCACCTTCTTTGCTTAATATTTTGCTACCTCTTATCTTTATCTGATCCATGTATATTTTTACTAATTTAGTTATTACTTGTCCATTTTCCTCACTAGAATATCAGCTTTTTTTTTTTTTTTACTGCAGATCAAAATCTCTGCAGTAAAAACTGCAAACCACCAATCAGATCAAAATCCCTGCAGTAAAAAAAACTTATATTCTAGTGAGGAAAATGGGCAAGTAACAACTAAATTAGTAAAATATATACTGGGTCAGATAAAGATATGTACCAAATATCACACGTGTCCAATAAATATGTACAATAATTATGTATCAACAAAAATTTAAACGTTTTTGAAAAGCCTTGTCCATGGCTCTGTGTAGAAACATAGAAGTGTCTCTACACACAGCTAAAAGGGGGACTGGTTATGAGTAGGTACCCAGTAAAAATTAGTTGAAAGCATGAATGAATTCAGCCATGGCCAATGCTTTTCAAAACTTAAAACATTTTTGTTTATACATAATTGTTGTACATATTTATTGGGCAACTATAATATTTGATACCTGCATACAATTTGTAATAATCAAGGTAATTAGGATATCCATTACCTTATCATTTCTTTGTTCTGGGAATATTCCAAAACTTTTCTTCTAGCTGTTTTGAAATATAAAATATTGTTAACTATAGTCACCCTACAGTGCTATCACACATAGAACTTACTCCTTCTATGTAAATGTATTTTTAAACCCCTTAACCAACCTTACTTCATCCCTGCTCCCCCCTGCCCTTCTCAGCTTCTGGTAACCATCATTCTGCTCTCTACCTTTGTGAAATCAACTTTTTAAGCTCCTACTTATGAATGAGAACATGTGATATTTGTCTTTCTGTGCCTTGCTTATTTTACTTAACATAATGCCCCCTAGTTTCACCCATGTTGTTGCAAATGACAGAATTTCATTGTTTTTTATGGCTTAATAGTATTTCATTGTGTGTGTATATGCCACATTTTCTTTCTTTATTCGGTGGTAGACACTTAGGTTGATTGGCCATTGTGGATAGTACTGCAGTAAACATGAGAGTGCAGATATCTCTTCAATATGCTGATTTCCTTTCTTTTGGATATATACCCAGCAGTGGAATTGCTGGATTATGTGGTAGAACTATTTTTAGTTTTTTGAGGAACCTTCCTGCTGTTTTCTACAATGGCTGTAGTAATTTACATTTCCCACTAACAGTGTACTACCATTCCCCTTTCTTTGCATCCTTCCCAGCATCTGTTATTTTCTTTTTGATGATAGTCATTTTAACTGGGGTGAGATGATGTCTTATTGTGGTGTTGATTTGCATTTCTCTGGTTATTACTGATGTTGAGTATTTTTTCATATACCTGTTGGCTATTTTTATGTCTTCTTTTGAGAAATGTCCAGTGATTATATTGATGAAAAAAAATTTAGTGGGTAGTTGAGGTATGATTAGGGAGGCCTCCCTGGAAACTGAGACATGGAAGATGAGGAATTAGTTGTAAAGATTTGTAGTAACAGGCCAGGTGCAGTGGCTCGTGCCTATAATCCCAGCACTTTGGGAGGCTGAGGTGGGCAGATCACGAGGTCAGGAGTTTGAGAGGTCAGGAGTATGAGACCAGCCTGACCAACATAGTGAAACCGTGTCTCTACTAAAAATACAAAAATTAGCCAAGCGTGGTGGTGGGTGCCTGTAATCCCAGCTATTTGGGAGGCTGAGGCAGGAGAATTGCTTGAACTGGGAGGCGAATGTTGCAGTGAGCTGAGATTGCACCACTGTACTGTAGCCTGGGTGACAGAGCCAGACTCTATCTCAAAAAAAAGTTTGTAGTAACACATTTTTGACAGAGGAAACTTAAAATGCAAAAGCCCCAAGAGGGAGATCAGCCCTAGATATGATAAAAGGTGGGATTAGTTAGAAGATGAGGTCAGAGAGGCAGGGGCTAGATCATTTAGGACCTTGAAGGCCATGGTAAGTAGTTTGGATTTTATTCTGGAAAGCATTTTATTTTAGAGGTGTTTTAGTAAGTGTGAGAGGGGCATGGTGTGGTTTTCTTTTAAAAGTATTTTTCTGGCTGCTGTGAGAATAATGGAATTTTTTGGCAGGAGTTGGTGGGGTGGGAGTTTCAAGAATGAAATTAAGGTAACCAGCTGAGACTGTTGCAGTAGTACTTTCAAAATATGACAGGATGATAGACAAAAGTAGACTGAGACTAAATTTTCAGGTCAGTATTGACAGTGCTTTTTGAGTGGCTGGATAATAGGTGAGCAAAAGAGAGAAAAAAAGTATTACTCTAAAAGTAGACCTTCCTTGGTTGTGTTATATTATTGTTTTATTGTACTGTTAGATATAATTTACTCCTGTTACAGTTATGAAATTTATTATCTTAGGCCTATTGGATCAACTTTCATATGGGCATTCAAGCTGGTTTAATCCTTTTCCACCTTATTAGATAGATATAGGCATGGCTTGCCCTTTAGGTGTTATACCTTGGGAATACTTTTAAATGTTGTGTCTATTAAATGGGGACTTATTCACACTGCGTAGTGTCAGATGGAACCTAACCAAGTTTCAGAGCATAGGTGAGCAAGCATTGTTCTTGCTGGCTGTAGGAAATATAATATAATTGCTGTTGTGAGATGATCATTCTTACTAGACAGCTGTAAGAATAATCACTAGATGCTGACTCTCAGAGGCTTTTTTGGTGTTGGTCCATGGATGCTTCTTATTCCTCATGGAAAACAGTTCCCCATGGTTCTCTAGAATTTCTGCTTAAGAGACACTGACAGCTTTGTTTTGAATTTTCTTTTCAAGGGTATTTGTGTAGTGAACAGTCTTAAAAGATATAGAGTCTCTTTCTAAAGCAGAGGTCAGATTTATCTGTCTAGTATAATAACAGTGGTATCTTCCTCCAAGGCAGAGGTTGGGCATATTTGCTTGCAGTCCATTATAAAGGATTGGAGTTTCTAAGCTTGGGGTTTCTTAGCTGTGATGCAAACCCACTGTGTCTATAGCATCTAATTGGGCATTCCACATTATTCCTCTGGGATTTGGGGGCACAGGGATCCTGTGTGAATATAAAGCTCATGCTATCTGCTGTACCATGAGTAATAAAGTCCTTTGTCTCCGACCCAGGAGTCTTATGTATTCTGAAAGCATTCATGAAACTATGGCAGGCTAAATTGTTAGGTTGTAAGTAGGATAAAATCTCAGACCTGTCACAATTCTTAGTTCCTATTCCTAAAGAGGCTTTAGCACACTTGATCACATACTCTCCTAGCCACCTTGTGTTTTCCCTACTCTACTAAACCTATGATGTCTTATCTAATATTTTAAACAGGTAATACATTTACATTGTTTAAAAATAAAAATATTAAAAGTAATACATTGAGAATTCTGGAGCCCACCCTTGTTCTGGCTACTTCCTACTCACCTTGCCCCCCATCAGATAACTAGTTTTCTCAGTTTCTTTCATACTTTTTTCTAAGTGTTTCTTTGTCCAGGTAGAAACAAACACAAATATATATTCTTATTTCACCTTCTTTCTTTTTCTCACTTGGTATATGAGATAACTAGTTTTCTCAGTTTCTTTCATACTTTTTTCTAAGTGTTTCTTTGTCCAGGTAGAAACAAACACAAATATATATTCTTACTTCACCTTCTTTCTTTTTCTCACTTGGTATATCTTGGAGTGTGACTTTTGTCAACATATAGAGTACTTCATCCTCCTCTTCCTCTTTCTTCTTTTTTATTTAGCTTCTTTATTAAGTATAGCACAAAATCAAAAAGCCATATAAAACACATATACAGATTAATGAATTATGATAAGGTAAATGCCCTTTTTATCATTTTCACCCCCACAACAGATAGGCCATATGATTGTTTTGTATTTCTATGTGTGTATGACTTTATGATATTATTTTTTTTATTATACTTTAAGTTCTAGGGTACATGTGCAGAAAGTGCAGGTTTGTTACATATGTATACATGTGCCATGTTG
>NW_012114744.1:9206947-9207353 GCF_000951035.1 Colobus angolensis palliatus | reverse complement strand
CTCCTGGATGATATCCTGCAGAGTGTTTTCCAACTTGGTTCCATTTTCCCCCTCACTTCCAGGCACACCAATCAGACGTAGATTTGGTCTTTTCATATAATCCTGTATTTCTTGAAGGGTTTGTTCATTTCTTTTTATTCTTTTTTCTCTACACTTCTCTTCTCACTTCATTTCATTCATTTGATCTTCAATCACTGATACTCTTTCTTCCGGTTGATCGAGGTGGTTACTGAAGCGTGTGCATTTGTCACATAGTTCTCATGTTATGTTTTTCATCTCTATCAGTTCTTTTAAGGTCTTCTCTACATTGGTTATTCTAGTTATCTATTCATCCATTCTTTTTTCAAGGTTTTTAGTTTCTTTGTGCTGGTTACATAGTTCCTCCTTTAGCTCTGAGAAGTTTGAT
>NW_012114744.1:9178428-9206673 GCF_000951035.1 Colobus angolensis palliatus | reverse complement strand
GAGGCTGCAGAAGATAGAATATTGCTGAACAGCGAGTGTTGCTGTCTGATTCTTGCTCTGGAAGCTTCGTCTCAGGGGTGTACCCGCTGTGTGAGGTGTGAGGTGTCAGTCTGCACCTAGTGAGGGGATGTCTCCCAGTTAGGCTACTCAGTGGTCAGGGACCCACTTGAGCAGGCAATCTCTCCGTTCTCAGATCTCAAACTCCATGCTGGGAGATCCACTGCTCTCTTCAAAGCTGTCAGATGGGGGCATTTACCTCTACCGCGGTTTCTACTGCTTTTGTTTAGCTATGCCCTGTCCCCAGTGGAGGAGTCTACAGAGGCAGGCAGGCTTCCTTGAGCTGTGGTGGGCTCCACCCAATTCGAGCTTCCCAGTGACTTTGTTTACCTACTTAAGCCTCAGCAATGGTGGGTGCTCCTCCCCCAGCCTTGCTGCTGCCCTGCAGTTAGATCTCAGACTGCTGTGCTATCAATGAGGGAAGCTCCGTGGGCGTGGGACCCTCCAGGTCAGGTGTGGGATATAATCTCCTGGTGTGCCATTTGCTAAGACCCTTGGTAAAGTGCAGTATTAGGGTGGGAGTTACCCGATTTTCCAGGTGTTGTGTGTCTCACTTTCCTTTGACTAGGAAAAGGAATTCCCTTCCCCCTTGAGCTTTGCAGGTGAGGTGATGCCTCGCCCTGCTTCAGCTCTCGCTGGTTGGGCTGCACCCAGGGACCAGCGCCAACTGTCCGACACGCCCCAGTGAGATGAACCCAGTACCTCAGTTGAAAATGCAGAAATCACCTGTTTTCTGTGTCACTCATGCTGGGAGCTGGAGGCTGGAGCTGTTCCTATTTGGCCATCTTGAGTGTGCCCCAACATTATTTTTATACAGCCAAAGTGCATTTATATTTACCCATTTATTTTCACTCTCTTTGCTATTTATCATTTCCTATATCACTGACCTTACATCTGGAATCAGTTGTTTTTCCCTGCCTTGTCGATTTTCAAAAATTCTTATCGTTATTGAAATTCCTTTTGTCATAGTCTTAATCGCACACTTTTTTTTTTCTTCCTACTGAAAGGAGCATTCGTTACTTTTACTTTTTGTTATATCTTTCTAGTAAGGGATAATCTAGACACAATAAAATTTACCCTCTTTAGTCTGGAGTGCTATACATTTTAATAAACACATATAGTTTGCATAACCACTACCACAATTGAGATTTTGAGTGTTTCCATCACATAAAAAATCCCCACATCCTTCTGTAATCAACTCTTATCTTTACCCTTAGGCTTTGGTATCTTTTCTAACTCTAGGATTTGTCATATAAATTGAGTCAATACTACACAGCTTTAGTAGAGCTGGCTTCTTCACTGAGCATAATTTGTTTGAGTTTCATCCATGTTGTTGTGTGTACCGGTTGTCTTTATATGCACTCACTAGCACTTGCTATTAGAGAGCTTTAAAAATATTATTTTAATTATTCTAATAGGTATGTAGTGCTATCTCATTGTGATTTGAAGTTCCATTTTTACAATGAGTAATGATACTAAGCTTTTTTTTATGTGTTTGTTCTCGGGGTTGAGACTGGGATGACCCAAATGATGCACCTAGGCCCAACATTTTAGGAGTCATTCATTTTCAGACATGAGTACAAGTGTAGAGTAGTGCAGGTGCTTCACTTGCCTCAACCTAGGCCTGCCCCTGCTTAATTGCCTTCTATATGTATTCTGTGGTGAAGTGTCTGTTGAAATCTTTTATCCTTTTTAAATATTATTTTTTCATATTATTCTCTATATAGTCTGGATATAAGTCCTTTATCAGATATGCATTTTGTGAAAATTATCTTCCAGTCTATGATTTGTCTTTTTATTCTCCCAGTTGTGTTTTCTGAAGAGCAGAAGTTCTTGATTTTGTTGTTGTTGCTGTTTTTAGAAGATACCATCTTGGCCAGTTTAGAGTGAGGATGACCCCTCAGAAGCAAAAGCATTACCTCAGACTCTTCAAAGAGGGCAGATGAATATGTTGCTAGGAGTTAGGGCTTTGTTATGATATCCTCTTTCTCAATTGGGCCATTAAGCTGTGTTACAGGAGAAAATAATCAAAATGGTGTTTTGTGTGTGTGTGTATTTTTTGTTTTTTTGTGGGTGAGAGACTGAAGAGGTTTCTTGACCTTTTTTAAAATTGAGCTTTGTTCAGGTTTTTCTCGTTCCACTTCTTTCCCTCTTGATTGTTTTGAAATTTAAAACTAATTTTCTGTTTTTTATTGCTTGTAGTGAGATTTAACTATGCATATTTAAGTAACAAAGTCTAGGGTTAAGAATATGTCCCCCTTGGAATGGGAGACCATAATTTTAAGTGAAATAACTCAGAAACAGTAAGTCAAATACTGCGTATTCTCACTTGTAAGTGGGAGTGAAATAACATCTGCACATGAACACAGAGAGTGGAATAATAGACATTGGAGACTTGAAAGAAAGGGAGCATGGGAAGGGTGTTAGGGATGAGAACTTACTCAGTGGGTACTATGTATACTATTTGGGTGATGGTCACAGTAAAAGCCCAGACTTCAAACTGCACTGTACTTATACTCCCTAAATCTATACAAAAAAAAAATTATAAACAGTATAAGGATTTGAGAGTTTGGTCTGGTTTTCCCTTCCCAATTTTGTATTATTGTCTAATATTTCAATTTACTATTATTTTGTATTAACAGTATTTGTTTCAATTTATCCATATGTTTATGATTTTTCACATTTACCTTTCCGAGTTGCACTTCAGACATCCCTTGAAATCATTTTCCTCCTTTGAGTATATTCCTTAGAAGTTCCTTTAGAGCAAATTAAATGCTTCTGTTTTCTTTCTTGTGAGGTAAGTAACTAACTTGCAAATGCTTCTGTTTTCTTTCTTGCGAGGTAATTTTGCTGGGTGCACAATTCTAGGTTGATAGTTATCTTCTGTCAGTTAGCCTATTGTTGCATTGGCTACTATTTTTCTGATAAGTCTGCAGTGATTTTACTTTTCTTTGTATTAATGTCAGCAAATTAATATGATTCAAAACAGTAGCTGTTATGTTCTTTATCATTGTACTTTCAGGACCTTCTGTTTGTCCTTGATATTCTGTAATTTCATTACACTGTATATGGCTATTCATTATTTTTATTTAACCTGTTTGGTATATATTTATGTTATGCTTTCTGGATCTGAGGATCCATATTCTTTTATCAGTTTTGAAAAGTTCTCAGCTATTACCTTTTGAAATATTTTTCCTGGCCGGGCATCATGGCTCATGCCTGTAATCCCAGAACTTTGGGAGGCCGAAGCAGATGTATGACTTGAGGCCAGGAGTTTTAGACCAGCCTGGCCAACATGGCAAAACCCTGTCTACTGAAAATACAAAAATAGGCTGGGTGTAGTAGCACATGCCTGTAGTTCCAGTTACTCAGGAGGCTAAGGCAGGAGAATCACTTGAAACTGGGAGGCAGAGGTTGCAGTGAGCTGGAATTGGACCACTGTACTCTAGCCTGGGTGACAGAGCAAGTTTTTATCTCAAAAAGAATAAATAATACATAAAAATATTTTTTCTCTTCTGTCTTTCTATTTTTCCTACTGGGACTCCATTTTGACATATGTTAGTTCAGAAGCTGGCAAACATTTTATGAAAAGGACTTCACAGGTCTTTTTTAGACTGCAGAAACTACATGTAGTCTCCAATGCATCTTCTTTGTTGTTTTTTGGTTTCACAATACAAAATCATTCTTAGCTCTCAACAAAATATATGCTTAGCAAAAACATGCTAGGCTTTCTTTTCCATTGCTTTTAGTCTCATATTTTTTGTATCTTATCTTTTTGCATCATTCTATATAAAATCATTTTATTTATCTTCCAGTTTACTAATTCTCTCTTCAACTGTCTCTAATCTTGTATAGCTTATTCACTGAGATCAACAGTTATATATTTTTATTGCAGATGTTTCCATTTTTTAAAATTTATAATCCAGTATCCAGAGAATTCCACTGGCTGTGGGTGAATTTATTTTCTCCATAAAGATTTGTACTCAAAGCAGAAGCCCCAGAGAGAGCTTTTCCACCTCACTACTGTTCCAAGGTTTCATATTACCCTCGTCTTTGCCATAGAAATCTGGTCTTGGGGCTACGTTCCCTATTTTCCCTTCCTGAATTCCATAGTTGAGCTCCCTGCTATATTGGACATTCGTTTCTCCGATTTAGCTCCTGCATCTGCAGCCCAGCTCAGGGATGCCCTGGACTATCCCGGTCCAATCTTTCAGATGCTGTCGTCTTGTCTTCCAAACCCAAGCTCTTGGCTGCTATAGCTGTGGGTCTAGTCAGCTCCAAGCTCAACCCATATTTGTTGTTAATAGGTTTATTTGGGGGAGCAGAGGTCATTGCAGACCTCTGCTACAATTTGTAAGAGAAGAGCTACTACAAAAAGTGTATTCTGTTCGGGGTACACTTGCTATAGAGCTGGCTGGTTCCGTGGAGCTTCTAATCATTTGTCATACTAGAAGCATCCATATATCAGTTTTGTATTCAGAAAAAATAAATTCAGAAAGTCTTTTCATGAGGCATTCTTCATTAAATAAGGAAGTCTCAAAAATACGAGACTAAAATAAGGAATAAATAAGGAAGAAATGACAAGATATTTAAAAATATTTTTCCATATATTTGCAGAGTATTGTCAAATTTATTGTTTTGAGGTTCTTTTTTTTTAACTTGATGCCATTAGTAAGATAAACATTTTTTTAAATGAGCAACACTTTAGTTGAATATTATGAATGTTATTCTGTACTAGCAATGAATTTGATTTTTGGTGTAGGAACTTTATGTAGTAAATGTGTTTATTTTTCTTAATTCAGGAAAATGTCTAATCAGCCCAAGAAGTATGAAGCTCCGAATATAGCCAATTCAACAGAAGAAAGTGATGCTTTTGACATTGTCACTATTCCAGTTCCCTCAGAAGAGCCTCAAGAGTCAGATCAAACTGAAGAGCATGAATCTGGGATAGAACAATTCAGTGAGAGCCATGCAATACATGTTGAGGAGCAGAGTGACCAAAGCTTTTCAAGCCTGGAACCAGACAATGAACAACTCATGAAAGAGGTTATATCACCAAGACAAGTTTCATATACTCCACAACATCATGAAAAGCAATATGCAATGCAGAGTCCAAATGATGATAGTTTGGCATTTCTGGATAAAATAAAGGCTATAAAGGAGTCTTTGCAAGAATCAATGGAAGATTCTCTAGCAACAGGTGCTACCTAAGGAAGACAGGCTATTTCATTTTCTCATTTTGAAAAATGATTGTGTTTTCTTGTTGGCTTATTTTCGCTTAAAGATTTGTTTTATATTTGATATTCCTTTCCCTTTCCCTTATCCACCAAACTTCCAGAGTTACTTTGCTTGAATCTCCTAACTATTTGTGAAAGCTTCTCTATTCTACAATATCTATTTTTCACCAATGAATGATCTTCATTAAATTTAAAAATTGATATTTGTATATTTTTTCAAAGAAAGTAGGTTTTAAAAATGTTTATGACCTTGAAAAATGATGGAGAAATTGTTGACTAAAATGGGAATTATTTTACATGCCAATTTGGAATTAATTGTTGTATCTAAATAGCAAGAGGTGGATAGGTGGATGGGAACTTGACAATAGATTTGCTAGTTTCATATCCAGTGCTCACTTATTCTACATATTATGTTCCTTTTCCGTATTTCTGTAGTCTGTTTAGTGTTAGCTTATATTTTCCTTCAGAAAAATCATTGTTTTTCATTGTAGGTTAATTTTAAAGACATAAAATAATGTTGATAGCATATAGTAGTTATTATTACATTCTTAATAACAGCAGAGTGGCAGCAGCAATAAGGTGGTTACACAGAGAACCATTCTACTTGCATGGTTAACTGGTTACACAGAGAACCATTCTTCTTGCATGGTTAACTGACTGCTTCTTTTCCATCTTGTGAATGAGTTGTGAGAGAGTTTCTGCCTACAGAGTGGAGAACATGAGCCATGATTTAACAACAATAATAATAGCAGCTTAGTTTGGCTGGTAAAATGTAGCTTTTGAATCTAGTGGGGTAGTTTACCCTTGCGTGATGTGTCCATATAAGTAAAGAATGAAAAGAAGGAAAGAAAACTGCCGAAGCCTGATTATACCTGAGTGACGCAGGTATCTCTCAATTTTAGTATATAATGTAAATTTGGGTTTCATTTTTGGGTATTTCTGTCATTCCCTGATATTATAACTTACAGCAAACACATGGTGATTTTTTAAAAAAATGTCTTGGTCCTGTACTTCGTGAGCTTCACAAATCCCTTGACACATTTCCCCTTCCCAAAGCTTAAGAAGTCACTATTGTGAAAGCTTTAAAATTGATTATAGTTTTTTGCACTGAGAAGACAATTAAAATAACCTTCTCATGGTTTGCCATCTGAGAAAGTATTCTCTTTGTTGATAGAGAGCTGTGAAAACAAGCTTTAACAAGCTCAAAGAACCTTAGCATTATAGTGCCTACTTAAATTTTGTCACATTATTGATAAATGTCTTATTTTTAGCTTTATGAAAACTGTAATTTTAGGAAAGGAATGTACAAAACTTTTTTGACCCACAGTCTTTATTCTATACTCCATCTTTTTACATCTTCTCCATTAAAATTTGAAGTCTATAGATGTAAAACAGTTTACCCATATTAATTACTTTTTACATACCGTATTTCCCTCCTGTATTTGTGAACAGATAATCATTTTATAATAATATTTAAACATTTTTTAATATGTAAGAATCTTGATTCTCTTTTTTCTAGAGGGGATTGAGCCATATAATGTCCCTCTTTGTGAAAAGTAGTTATAGTGCATTTCTAACTTCTGGGACATTGTCTGTCTCAGGTCTCTGTTTCCTAAATTCACTATGCCAAAATGCCTAATTTCCTGGGATGTTTCCTATGCTTATATCTGAACAATACATACCAGGTATTGGACATTAGAGCTAATTACTGAGATTATGGATTGATTTTCAAAGCAACTAAATGTTGGCCACTTCTCCTTATAGAAAATTAAAAGTAACTGTTATCATTGGGGCGCAGCAGGGAAACACTAGCAAGAACAACTTGCATTTTATATAATTAAAAATTAACACATAATTCTGTATCTGTTTGTGGACTGTAGTTTGCTGACCTTTGCTGTATTTGACTATAATTCTTTGTTTTCTCTTTTAATTTACAGTAAAAGTTGTACTTATTCCAGTGGGCCAGGAAATTGTAATATCTTTTAAGGTTGATACCATTCTTAAATATCTCAAGGACCATTTTTCACACTTATTAGGTGTCCCACTTTCTGTACTGCAGATAAGATACTCAGGTAAGTTTGGAGGCTAATAAAACATAACAGGACTTTTCTAGTTTTAAGATGTAAACAATCAAGATCTTTGATTTTAAAAAGTAAATACCTTGATACTAATTGAACATTGTGGGTTATGCATTCACTCTTTCAACACATATTTAGTAAGGACATACTTTGTTCTAGATACTTTGCTAAGAAATGAAGATACAGAGAAGTGCGAAATAAGATTCCTATTCTAAAATTGTTTACAGACTAGTAAGGAAGAAGATGCATGCAGTAGCTACCACGTAATGTGTAAATGCTTTCATGGAAATAGGCACAAAAAGCTGTGGGAACAGGGGAAGGAACTTGGTAGATTCTAGAAAGTTTCATTTAATAAAAGTGATAATAATTGTGCCAAGTCACAAAGAGGTGAGAAAATGTGGAAGTTTCGGGAAGTGTTAAGAAGTGTTCAGTGGCTGGAAGTAGATTATATATGGGTAGTGGGAGGAGATGAGATTGAAAAAATGGATGATAAAAGAGAATGTGTAGAACAGGAAGAGGACTGAAAATGATTTACGAGTGTTCTGTACATTAAGGTCAATTCACATTTCCATGATGATAGGTATATTTATATTTTGTGGATGATATTGAACAGCCCACTGAAGTTATATTAATCTTGTGTCATGAGAGGACATAGTGTTTATTAATTGTTACAGTTTATCAGACTAGCCTACCTAAATATATGTTTTTATAGAATATGTCTGAACAGATCCTAATATTTTAAAGTTTTTATATTGACTTATAATGATGCCATAAAAAGGTTCCAGAGAAAAACTTTAATTTCCAAATTATTTAAAAAAACTTATTATAGTAAATGTACTCCAAAAGTAAGATGTTCATGTGTTCAGATAAGTGATTGTTAAAACTTGATTTGGTATACAAAAGCTAACATTTAAATAGTTATTAGTAATAATGATTATGACCATATTGTTGGTGTTGGTGACTAATTTATTGACCATATACTGTGTGCTAGCACTTCTGAAAAATGTTTTGCCTACCTTATAATTTAATCAACACAGCAGCCTTTTGATGTAGGAATTACTAGTAACTCTTTTTCCGGGAGAAGGAAACTGAAACTCAAGAAACTTATGCAAAGTCACAAAACTTGTAAGTGGCAGAGTCTGAACTTAAATGTAGGTATGACTTCAGAGGGAATTTGAAACTACTGTGCATTAATTATAAGGTGAAGTTGAAAACTGGATGAGAGAGCACTTTGAGATTGTAGTAACCAGCTAGTGGTACTTAAGGATTTCTCTGTTCTTTGTACTTCATGACCTTTCTTCTTTAAGTACCAGGTATCACCACTGGGTAACAGGCTTATGCCAGCAGCAATTACAAAAGAGCTTGAGTCTATGCCAGCCATCCTCTAAAGTGCTTTCTGCTAGTACTAGAACTTGAGCTCCAGTTTGGTGGGATTAAACCCATTACAGAAATAAGTAGGGAAATAAAGGGGGCTCTGGGGACCCTGTATTAGTTTCCTATGGCTGTTCTAACAGTTACAAATTTAGTGGCTTAAAGCAGCACATATATTTCGCTTATAGTTCTAGCGGCAAAAAATCCAAAATTAATTTCATTGAGATAAAGTCAAGGTGTCTACAGGGCTGCTGTCCCTCTGGAGGCTCCAGAAGAGAATCTAATTCCTTGCCCTTCCAGCTTCTAGAGTTGCATTCCTTGTATTTCTTGGCTTATTAGCCCCTTCCTCCTTTTTAAAAGCCAGAACTGTAGCATCTTCAAATCTCTCTCTGCTTCTGTCATATGGCCTTCTCCTCTGTCATCAAATCTTCCTCTTCCTCTAATAAGGGGACTTGTGATTACATTTATGGCCCAACCAGATAATCTAGGAAAATCTTTCCAACTCAAAATTCTCAATCAAATCTGCAAAGCCACTTTTGCCATATAAGGTAATATTCATAGGTCTGGGAGATTAGAATGTAGACATACTTGGGGCAGTTAGTCAACCTATCATAAAGTCCATATGACATTCATGTTAATTTTATTTTTTTTGAGATGGAGTCTCACTCTGTTGTCTAGGCCAGAGTCAGTAGCATGATCTTGCTCACTGCAACCTCCACCTCCTGGGTTCAAGTGATTCTCTTGCCTCAGCCTCCCAAGTAGCTGGGACCACAGGCACGTGTCACCATACTGGCTAATTTTTACATTTTTAGTAGAGACGGGTTTCACCATATTGGCCAGGCTGGTCTTGAACTCCTGACCTCATGATCTGCCCGCCTCGCAAAGTGCTAGGATTACAGGTGTGAGCCACCACACCCAGCCCTCATGTTAATTTTTTAACTGAAGAATTTAGGGTGTGAAGTAGAAACTCAAAGATCTTAGAATGTGCTTTCTTGAACATAGCCAAAATAGACTACAGATGCTCATCAACTTATGATTGGGTTATGTCCCAGTAAACCTATCATAAATTGAAAACATCATATGTCAAAAATGCATTTAGTAAGCCTACCCTACCAAATCTCAGCTTAGCCTAGCCTTCCTTAAATGTGCTCAGAATAGTTACGTTAGCCTACAGGTGGGCAAAATCATTTAATACAAGGACTCTTTTATAAGTGTTGAATATCTCATGTAATTTATTGCGTACTGCACTGAAAGTGAAAAACAGTGATTGTGTGGGTAGTCGAAGTATGGTTTCTACTAAATGTGTATGGCTTTTGCATTATCATAAAGTCAGAAAATTGTAAGTTGAACCATTATCATTGTAAGTTGGATTATGTAGTGGTGTCTGATGGATTTCTAAGCATAAGTAAACCTTTTGCAGTGTTCACATTTCTAACTGCAATTTAGAAGGGCCATAAATTTTGAAGATTAATATAGATTCCATCAATAAAGTTTCCATGACACAAAACAGCAGCCAGTCACATAATTACACTTTTGTATGCCTTAAAATAGAGAAAGAAAATTAGTCAATTTACTGAATACACCAGTGGCTGGTTAGATGTGGGAGGAGTGACTAGAAATTAAAACAATAGCATCATAAAAATTAAGCAATGTATACTTTTTCTAGCACAAAACTGAGGCTTAACTCTACCATGGCATGAATTAATTTATATGAGTTTCTGATTATGAAAAGAGAGAAAGTAAGTGATTCTGCATCTATGCTTCTCTGTACTGGGGGTGATATGGTTTGGATTTGTGTCCCCACCCAAATCTTATGTTGAATTGTATTCCCCAGTGTTGGAGGAGGGACCTTGTGGGAGGTGATTGGATCATGGGGGCAGATTTTCCCCTTGTTGTTCTTGTGATAGTGAGTTATTATGAGATCTGGTTGTTTAAAAGTGTTCAGCACCTCTCCCTTTTCTCTCTTACCCCCACTCCAGCCATGTAAAATGTGCCTCCTTCTTCTTCACCTTTTGCCATGATTGTAAGTTTCCTGAGGCCTCCCCAACCATGCTTCCTATACAGCCCATGGAACTGTCAGCCAATTAAACCTCTTTTCTTTATAAATTACCCAATTTTAAGTAGTTCTTTATAGCAATGTGAGAAAGAACTAATACAGAAAGTTCATACCGAGAAGTTGGGCATTGCTGTAAAGATATCTGAAAATATGGAATCAGCTTTGGAACTGGGTAATGGGCAGAGGTTGGAACAGTTTGGAGGCCTTTGAAGAAGACAGGAAGATGAGGGAAAGTTTGGAACTTCCTAGAGAGTTGTTAAATTGTTGTGACTAAAATGCTGATAGTGATATGGACAATGGAGACCAGGCTGAGGTAGTCTCAGATGGAAATGAGGAACTCATTGGAAACTGGAGTAAAGGTCACACGTGCTGTGTTTTAGCAAAGACACTGGCAGCATTGTGTCCTTGCTCTAGGGATCTGTGGAACTTTGAACTTGAAAGTGATGATTTAGGGTATCTGGTAGAAGAAGTTTCTAAGCAGCAAAGCATTCAAGATGTGGCCTGGCTGGTTCTAACAGTATATGGTCATATGTGTGAGGAAGGAGATGATCTGAAACTGGAGCTTACATTTAAAAAGGAAGCAGAGCATAGAAGTTTAGAAAATTTGTAGCCTGACCTTTTGGTAGAAAAGAAAAACCCTATTTCAAGGGAGGAATTAAAGCAGGCTGGAAAATTTGTATAATAAAAAGGAGCCAAATGTTAATGGCCAAGACAATGGGGAAAATGCCTCAAAGTCATTTCAGAGACCTTCACGGCAGCTCCTCTTGTCACAGGCCTGGAGGCCTAGGAGGGAAAAACGGTTTTGTGGGCTAGGTGCAGGGCCATTCAGGACACTTCTGCCTGTGTCCCAGCCACTCCAGCTTCTGCTTTGGCTAAAAGAGCTCCAGATATGTCTCAGGCCATTGCTCCAGAGGGTGGAAACCATACGCCTTAGTGGCTTTCATGTGGTATTAAGCCTATGGGTGCACAGAGGGCAAGAATTGAGGCTCGGGAGCCTCTGCCTAGATTTCAGAGGATGTATGGAAATGTCTGGATGTCCAGGCAGAAGTTGGCTGCAGGAGCAGAGCCCTCATGGAGAACCTCTACTAGGGTGGTGCAGAGGGGAAATATGTGATTGGAGACCCCACACAGAGTCCCCACTGTGGCACTGCCTAGTGGAGCCGTGAGAAGAAGGCCACCATCTTCCAGACTCCAGAATGGTAGATCCATTAGCAACTTGTACTGTGCACCTGGCAAAGCCACAGGCACTTAGTGCCAGCTCTTGAGAGCAGCCATGTGATCTGAGCCCTGCAGAGCCACAGGGGCAGAGCTTCCCAAAGCCTTGGGAGCCCATCCCTTGTATCAGTGTGGCCTGTATGTGAAACATGGAATCAAAGGAGATTATTTGAAATTTTAAGATTCAATAACTGCCCTGCTGGGTTTTGAACTTGCGTGGGACCTGTAGCCCCTTTGTTTAGGCTGATTTCTCCATTTTGGAATGGGTATATTTACCCAATGCCTATATCTCCTTTGTATCTTGGAAGTAACTAACTTGTTTTTGATTTCATAGGCTCGTGGGTGGAAGGGACTTGCCTTGTCTCAGATGAGACTTTGATCTGTGGACTTTTGAGTTAATGCTGAAATGAGTTAAGACTTGGGGGACTGTTGAGAAGGGATGATTGTATTTTGCAATTTGAAGACATGAGATTTGAGGATTTGAGAGGGGCCAAGGGCAGAATGATATGGTTTGTATTTGTGTCCTCCCACAAATCTCTTGTCAAATTGTAATCCTCAGTGTTGGAAGAGGGGTCTGGTGGGAGGCGAATGGATCATGGGGGTGGATTTCCCCCTTGCTGTCTTCTTGATAGTGAGTGAGTTCTCATGAGATCTGATTGTTTAAAAGTGTGTAGCACCTCCCCCTTCACTCTGTTTCTCCTCCTCCGGCCACGTAAGATATGCCTCCTTCCTCTTTACCTTCTGCCACATTTTCCTGAGGCCTCCCCAGCCATGATCCTGTACAGCCTGTGGAATGTTGAGCCAGTTAAACCTATTTTATTATTTTTTTCAATACAGTTTTGCTGTCTTGCTCAAGCTTGAGTTCAGTGGCGTGATCTTGGCTCACTGCAACCTCTTCCTCCCAGGTTTAAGTAATTTTCTTGCCTCAGCCTCCTGAGTAACTGGGATTACAGGAGTGTGCCACCACGGCCTGGCTCAGTTTTGTATTTTTAGTAGAGACTGGGTTTTCCCATGTTGGACAGGCTGGTCATGAACTCCTGGCCATAGTGATCTACCCACCTCAGCCTCCCAAAGTGCTGGTGTTATAGGCGTGAACTACCAAGTGTGGCCTAAATGTCTTTTATTTATAAATTATGCAATCTTGGGTAGTTTTTTATAGCAATGTGAGAAAGAATTAATATGAGGAGTAGGATGGGTATTAAAATACTTATCCTTCCTCTTGATATGGATATGTCCTGTACTTACGTTTAACGCATTGTGTTTTTTTTTTTAGTAGAATGAACGTTTAGTATATTATTTTGCTCATACCATAGAATGTCTTTATTTTTTAAATGTTTATGGAGTTTCATGGTTATTGTATATTTATATTCCTGATAAACTGAGAGTAATATAGTGTTATTTATAATGCCAAATTCCTGCTCAAAAATGCCACTAAAACTTACTATTAATAGAGTTTTCTGTACTAACATCAGAGCAAGAGGTAGAAACTATTAATAGAAACTATTAATACTATATTTAATAATTAAATAATATGTGTTCCTATGAGTAAATATATTAATACGATATTTAATAATTAAATATGTGTTCAAAGTTTCAAAGTTCACCTTTGATATTTTCCATCTCCTTAAAATGAGAATGTGCAATTAGCCATTTCTAGAAATGGTGACTATAGTTAATAATACTATATTACATATTTGAAAATTTCTGAGAGAATAGATATTAAGTGTTCTTACCACAAAGTGATAAGTATATGAGGTAAGGGACGTGTTAATAGCTGTATTAAGCTACTTCACAATGTATACATAGTTCAAAACATGTTGTACACAATATATATACAATTTTTAATTTGTCAGTTAAGAAACAAAAAATAAAATCAATGAATAGCCATTTCTTTGTCATAAAACTTTAAAAATTTTATTTCCATTTTTAGGAAAAATTCTTAAAAATAATGAGACTCTAGTACAACATGGAGTTAAGCCACAGGAAATTATACAAGTGGAAGTCTTTTCTACAAATCCAGATCTGTATCCAGTCAAAAGAATAGATGGATTAACTGATGTCTCACAAATCATAACTGTCACTGTCCAAACTGGTTTGTTATTTGATGTCTTTTAGAGAAAGTATTTTTGAGTCCCTTCTTGGTTGAACTTTCATTGAATCTTGGTATTATCTCTCAGGCCTTGATCGATACCAGCAGGTAGCTGTTGAGATTGTCAAATCTGACTTTCACAAACCATTTCTTGGTGGATTCAGACATAAAATAACTGGAGTAGAGTATCACCATGCTGGAACACAAACTGTACCTAAAAAGATTCCCGAAAGACTCAGTGTATTTTGTAGGGATACACAGGTAATGTTTTCATTTTTCCCTTTAGATTTTTGAAGGTATAGACTCAATAATTGTACTGTATGACTCTCTCAAATTTCTCTTAAGTAATTATATGGCAATTAATAAAAGAAAATTAACTTACATATGTAGAAAAACTCACTTATGTGTGTATATAGGGGATACTTATTTAAATTTTTAATGTTTTTCTTTTAGACAGTTTTTCAGAAAAAAAATCTCCAACAAACTACAAATACAACATCCACACAGATGACTAACATTGGTATATATGTATCAAATATGACTGATAAACTGGTAACACCAGGAAAGTATTTTTCAGCAGCAGAATACCATGCTCAAAGACTAAAGGCGGTGAGATAACTTTTATGGTGGATGAATACTAAAAGTTGGATACATAAGCTGGTTCTGAGTGTGTCTGTTTCTCCAAGCCACATTTGCCTGAGAAAGAATGCTCATGAGTATGGGTCATGTTTCACGGCTAACAAAGCAGTCTTTATCTCCATGTAAAGAACCAGAATCCTAAATGCTCCTAATCCTTCCTTTCCTCTTAGGGAAACCCAGCTTCTTTGTGTATTGCCTTTGGCCATTATTAGCTTTCTTAACACTGCTGTCCCTTGGCCTGAACGCTTGTTACAGTAGAATCACCAAGGGAACTTTCCAGACTAATTGAAACCAAATAGGACAGTAGTCGATTTTCTCTGATATTAATGTAGTCACTCCAACTCTGTTTTATTTTTTTGCATGGTCTATCATTTTTCATTCTTTCACTTTCAACCTATTTGATCTACCTCCTACCATCAATTTATTGTGAGTGAAAATGACCGGAAAGCAGTGACTTTAAGAGATTTTGATTTTCAAATGACAAGAAATCTAGAGCTAGGCTATTCAGCCCGATATCTTTAGAGACAAACTTGTAGTGAAAAAAAGTTAAATCTGTTGACTTAATTGCCCTGAAGGAAACAGTGTACCAGCGGAACCATGGGGCTAACTTTACAGCAGGCTTTGTCAGTGCCAGTTATTCCAGCCTAATAATTTTTTACTTTTTCAGTCCAAACTAATTTTCACCAAATAAAGGAATATGTGGAGTTATTATATCACTTGGGGAAGAGTGAAGTTTGAGTGGGATTTAAGGGAAGCAGTATCCTGATAGTCTCAATGCAAAACAAGGGTGTGTATAAATGGGCCAACATTAGGTCTGGACTGTGAAGTAGACCAAGGTCACCTTCCTTTGAAAACAAAGTTAAAGGAGATGGGAAATGTTTCTTTGAAGTTCTCTGAAGTTCAGCACCTTGGTTGCAAATTGAGGCTGCTTCTCTCTGTCAAAGTGATGTACAACCTCTAGGCAAGAGTGGAATGTTTCGTTCTTACTGGTGTAATTTCAAACAGGAAAGTTTCTGATAGTTTATGAATTTAGAGAACAGAGTTTCTCAGTGAGTAAGAAAATAGCAATCACTCAAAGAAGGGGATTGTTAAAATATTTTATAGTTGTAGAGTGTCCTTGGGAGAAATACTGTTTTTGTTAATTTTGTAGCTGACCTTATTAGCTCCTGTTATTCCAGCCTGACAATTTTTTACTTTCTCAGTCTAAATTAATTTTTACTTTCTTACTGTACTGGGCGTGGGTGGTGACTATGATGTCATCAGAATCATAAACTCCTTTCATCTTTCTACTCCATTAAGCTCATCATGAGCTTGTTACTGTATGAAGATAAAATGGTTGACTAATTTTCATCATGCCTGCATTCCATATGAGAAGAAGGGAAAAGTCAAGGCAGCATGTTCCATGAATGCCACCTTCAAGGATTTCCCCGGAAAGCCCCACCCAGTGACTTCTACTTGCATCCTACTGACTTGAATTATGTCATGTGACTATCCCTACTGCAAAATTGTGTGATAAATGAATTTTTAAAGTAGCATATCATTGCTCCTCAATGAGATTGAGATCTTCTTAGTAAGAGAAAGTAGAAGAGAATGGATATTAGGTAAGGAAATGGAAATTGCTGTCATTTTCCAAACTCCAAAAAATGATATTGAAAGAATAAAAGTATAAATATACAAGGACAAAGAATACATAAGAAGAGTAAATGTCAGTTGTGGTTTTTTTTTAAGTTTTAAAGCAGATGGAAAAGTGTTAACTTGACTTACTAGAACAGAGGGAGTGAAAATCTAAATGCCTGCCAACGAGGATGGCATCAAGAACCAAGTAGATTTGCCCCATAGAGTCTTGCAAGGTGAACTGGAGTTTCTGTGGGAGGTGGAAGTGAGGCGTGACCTATAAACAGAGGGATTTGTTAAAAGCTAATATAGGGAGTACATTTCCATTAAATAAGTTCTTTTAACTTTGATTCCTTTCTACTTGGGTCATGTTTACTTTTTTAATAGGTTTTGAGTTCACTATTTACTATTTTAAATCTTTCTTGTTTCAAGAAAGATGTTATGTGTGACTACTGATATTTTTGGGCTCATTCTTGCTATTTCATTTTGTTTCATTTACTAATTATTCTTATTTGTTTATGCTTTTTTAGCCTATTCTTTTTGTTGGTTTGATTAAATGTTTCTTTTTTTGTTCTTTCGTAGTTCAGAAATAAGTATTTTATTTTTTCTAGTGGTTAATGTTACAAAAAAGGGGTCCTGATCCAGATCCCAAGATAGGGTTCTTGGATCTCCCACAAGAACTAATTCAGGGCAAGTCTGTAGAATAAAGTAAAAGCAAGTTTATTTAGAAAGTAAAGGAACAAAAGAATGGCTACTCCACAGACAGAGCAGACCTGAGGGTTGCCCGGTGTCAGTTGCCCATTTTTATGGTTATTTCTTCATGATATGCTAAACAAGGAGTGGATTATTCATGCCTCCCATTTTTAGACCATGTAGGGTAACTTCCTGATGTTGCCATGGCATTTGTAAACCATCCTGGCGCTGGTGGGAGTGTAGTAGTGAGGATGACCGGAGGTCACTGTCGTTGCCATGTTGGTTTTGGTGGGATTTAGCCAGCTTCTTTACTGCAACCTGTTTTATTAGCAAGGTCTTTATGACCTGTGTCTTGTACTGACCTCTTATCTCATCCTGTGGCTTGCAATGCCTAGCAGTCTGGAATGCAGCCCAGTATGTTTCAGCCTCATTTTACCCAGCTCCTATTCAAGATGGAGTTGCTCTGGTTCACACGCCTCTGACAGTTACTCATACACGTTTTTTAACATAACTAAATTTTTTATACCAAGTGCGTATCTAATCAGGCTATATATCGTTTCCATGAATAAGTCAAGAACCTTATTAGGCTTTTCTTCATTTCCTGCCCCATCCTTTCTTTGTTTCCTCTTTCAAGAAGCTGTCAGGATTTTCACTTTATCCTTGGTATTTGGCAAACTTACTGTAATATGCTTGAGACTTGATGATGGACCCTTTCTGAGAGTCCATGTCTTGCTGTGGGAAATGTTCCTTTATTATGTTTTTATGAATTTCTGTAATCAATTTTCCTCATTTTGTCTGGAACTTATCTCAGAAATATTTTTGAATGAGGCCAGATGCCGAGACTCAGGCTTGTAATCCCAGTACTTTGGGAGGCTGAGGTAGGCAGATCGCTTGAGGCCAGAAGTTGGAGACCAAGCTCGGCAACATGGTGAAACCCTGTCTCTACTAAAAATACAAGAATTAGCCAGGCATAGTGGCACTTGCCTGTAGTCCCAACTGCTCAGGAGGGGAAGCATGAGAATCACTTGAAGCCAGGAGGCGGAGGCTGCAGTGAGCTGAGATCACGCCACTGTACTCTAGCCTGGGTGAGAGTGAGACTTTGCCTAAAAAGAAAAAAAAAAAAAATTAAAAAAAAAGAAACATTTTGGAATGCTGGGATTTATCTTTCATGTCTCTTATTTTTCATTCATTCATTTAAATTTTTATGAATCTTTGTCCTGCATGCTAAAAGATTTTCTCACCTAATTTTCTTGTCTACTTATTACTTCTTAGGTTCTGCACATTCTGCAGATCAGCTTACAAGAAACTACTAGTTCTCTGTCAATACCCATTTTTCCCTTCTCTTATTGTAGTAGAGCTTTATCTGAGCATGTGGCTGCTCCACTGATGACCACATTTCATCACCTCCCTTGTGTATCAGTGAGGCCATATAACTAAGACCTGGACAGCGAGATGTGAGGGACAATGTGAACCACTTACAGTTATCATTCTTAAAATGCTCTTTGTTCCTTTTCCCTCTGTTTACTGGTTGGAAGCTGGTAAGTGGACCAGCCATCTGGGACATATAAGTAGGAAACCATTTGTTAAATATGACAGAGCTTTCCTACCAGCCCTAAACTGCTGTGCTGATCCCGGGATTGTCACGTGAAAGGGAAAAAACTTCTGTGTTTAAACAAATGTGTTTTGGTGTTTTAGATAAGTTTAACAAGTTTAGTAGCACTCAGGCTAATCCGTATTCTATTAATTTTTTAAATTTCAAAAATAAAAATTTTGCCAGTCTTTTTTCTTGGCTCATTATATTATTTTATACTGATAGCCTTTCCTTTCTCTGTGAAAATACTAACTATATTTAGTCTGCTCTTGTATTTTGTTTTGTTTTGATTTACTCTAGTAGTTCTAAAACTTTATTATAAGCATCATCTGGAGGGCTCATGAATATATAGAATCCTGTGCTGCCCCAGGAGTTTCTGATCAATAGCTCTGGGGTGGGGCCTGAAAATTTGCATTTCTAATAATTTTCTAGATGCTGCTGATGTGTTTGAGATTCTTAATGTCCAGTGTGCCGATAGCATATTGGTTCACCTAGTCTGACCCCATGATTTTAGGGGACATGTAAAGCTTGATTATGGGAGAAAGCTAGTTTTCCAGATGGGGGCTTTTTTTTTTCATCCTGGGTATCACCTTCTGGGACACTCACCACTCTTGCCTAGGGACGAATATCTCTGTTGCTCCTTGCCTAACTATTTTACAGGAACCTATCCTTTTCGCATTTTTTAAACAGTCACCTGGTTAGTGGCCATTCTGCTCAGACCATCCATCAGTGTTGGGCTTAGAGCAGTCCTAGAGCCCCTTCTGTATTTTCTGACCTGCTTCTCCAGTGCATGATTAGGTTACAGACTCTTTCTTCAATTCATTCTACTAGCCTCTTTTGTTGAAGGGATTCTTCAAAGTTTCTCTTCTTTTGGGGGACCCCTTCAGTTTGATCCAGTATCTTTGTTGATATCTGCTTTACATAGTTTTTCTATAATTATTAGGCATTAGGATGAGAGTAAGGGATGCATCAGCATAAGCTCTATCATCAGTCTTCATCTGACCTCTTCACATTTTATTTTTGAGTTTAGTAAAATTATAAACTCTCAGAAAAAAATGATAAACTCTCTCAGCTATATCATAGACTTTTTGAGGGTTTAGTACTATGGTGCACTTCCAAACATATTCATGTTTGATACAGTTTAATAAATATTTGTTTGCCTCAGTCTCCATTTTATCTAACCTGCCTTTGATGGTTTCAACACATACCTACCTGATGTGCATTTAGGAAATACAGTTTTGTTATAAACATGAGCCTAAGCTAGTGGCATTTAAGATAAGATGGAGATAATTAATATTTATAACAATAATAGTATTGAGGACTCATGATGTATCAGGCTTGGGTTAAGCACTTTATATGTATACTCTTATTATCACTGTTTCACATATGAGAGTACTAAAGCATAGAGATGGCAAGTAACTTATCCAAAATCAAACAACTAGTGAGTAGCAGAAGGAAGATTCAAACTAAGTTTTACTCCAGAGTCTATTCTGTTAAGGATTGTACAAACATCCTTCTGTGAAAGTGTGTTTGTGAGAATTCAAAGTCAAATACCAGTGACATGCATTATACATGTTTTTTATGTTAGTGTTTGTGAAAATATCTATTTAGTCTAGGGCTAAAACTAGACTCAGTATTTTCTTATGGAATTGGAATTGAAATAATCATCATTACCTTTAATGTCTGATCAAAAAGTTGATGATAGACACTTTCTATTTCCTTTTAACTATAGGTGATAGTGATACAGACTTACTATAGGCAATGGCATGCTAAAATCTTCGTAGAGAATTTAAGAAGACAGAAAAGCTTGAGGTTGGAATGGGAAACACAGCAAGAACTAAGGAAGATAAGAGAAAAAGAAGAATGGATAAAATTGGACTATCACCGGAGGCATAATCCTAAAACAAATGAAGATTTTGAATTTCTTTATAATGCATTAGAATGTAAGTTTGACAAGGCTTTGCAAAAAATATTTTTACATTTTTCATTAATAGGAAAAATAGATTTACTGCAGACAAAAGGAAGGTTATTATTTTAGGGAGATGTCTTGGAGATTTACACTAGAGAATTTTGAAAGATGAATACCACTTTATATTTGGAATAAGAATTAAGGCTGAAATGAAATTAGAAATGCTTTTATATTAACAATTAAAATGTACATACTGCTTTGTGAATTATGCAGTTTTAGTATATTATTTCATTTGGTCCTCATTCATGTGAGATAAAGGCAGAAAGTACTGTGTAATCTGGTTTTCTTGTGGTTTGGGAATTTGTGAACTCAAAGTTGAGTTGTTCTTTAATCCCTCAATCCAGTATCCTGTCTGATTTTGCTCTTTGGAGAAGGGGCTTGGCAATATTTTTAAAATTCCCCCTTATTAATAATACTATATAAATGTATATTCTCTACACCTTGACTTTTATACCTTATTTCTTCTACAGTGTATGTGCTAGTCATGGATAAATTAAAAGTTTCAGTTATTTGAACAAGCCAGGCACTCTTTACTCAGGCAGTAGATACACCATTCCCCTTCTTGGAGGTGTTTCTCCATTGCCCACCTTTGGATCTCAGGTTAAATGTCACCTCCTTAAAGGTTTTTGTGAATGACAACATAAGTTGGATATCGTTTTGTCGTTTTATGGTCTTCATTGCACCTGAAACTTTTCATTTATATCACCACAGTTGGTAATACTACGTCTTTTTTTCAGTCTCAGTTATTTCTTTAGTAATAATACATCTTTTGTTTAAGATTTATTTATACCATGAGGGAATAATTCATTTATTTTTTGATGAGCTGTCTTTTACTGTGCTTAGCTTGTATGCCCAACAAGTGTTTGTAAAATGAATGAATGAATGAATGAATAAAAGGAAGAAACCCAGGGTTGTACTAATGCAACTATCTCTAGCTTCTGCTTTGCCAGCAGTACCTGGTAAGGTGGATATAACTGAAGCAGAAGAGTTATGTAATGCACCAGATATCTGAGAGTGGAGAAATTAGACCCTTATGAAGACATAGAAAAATTTAAAACCTAGAAGTAGCCTCAATTGACTTTTGTAGTTGAATGGGATATTTTAGTCCAAGGAAATAAGTTTTTGACTTCTCTCTGATTATTTATAACACTAAGCAAATTTTCTTCCATTCATTTGTTTCATTACATACTATTTTTTTTTTTGTAGATGTTATATGTTCTGTTCCTCAAGTTGCAATTTCCTTTCTAATTGGATACATTTTTAAGCATCAGATATTGAGTCTGTTTTTATAGCTATAATATTCTATTTACCAAAAATAATATAATTAAACATTAGGGCTAATAAACAATATTAATAAATTCGTTCTCCTGGTAACATAAAAATTGAGTGGCTTTAGGAATATTTACAGCTTATGGTAAACATTTACAACTACTATGGTAGTTTTTGAGGTAACTGTTAAGCCTGCTCCCTAGAATTGTGTGTCTGTTTTCTCTTTTATCCTAATCATCATCCTCTGAAAATACTGCTTATTTTACTTCAAACTTCACTTCTACTCCCATTTTTTCTATCAGAAGATAACAAAGATTATTAAGTGTCAGTAGTTCAATAGAGAACATCATTAGCCAGGTATCTATGAAAGGTCTTATTGACAAGTTTAAAACTAACATTCTATTAGAGCAGAGCTCTATTAAAATAATACTCTAAATTCATATGTGACTAAAGGATACCATTGTTATTTTTGTGTGGTTAATAACTGTGCAAAATAATAGAAAATATGTTGAATGAGCTTCTGCCTTTTCTACTTATTAGTGATGTTAGTTAGGACAAGTTACTCACTTCTCCCAAACCTCAATTTCTTCATCTATGAAAGGAAATTAATAATTTTTGGCATGTCTACTTCAGAGGGCTTAATAGAGTAAAAAGGATAAAATATTACATTTATGAAAATATTTTAAAAAGTTCAAGGACCTATACATATGTGAGCTATTGTTGTATGGCAAATGATTTTATACAGAATTTTCATACTATAGTAAAACAGATATATAAGTCCACATATGCTTTATATATGGAAGAAAATGAAATGCATGAAGTTTCTTATATAAAAGAGACGTCTTTCGGGTTTTTCTAGTCCTAAAATTCTAAATTAAAAGCCTTGGAATAATAATTTTTAAGTTCTGTTAAAAAAATCTGTGGTTCACAAACTCAATAATTTATATTGCTCTTCTGTAATTTCATTTCATATTCATAACTCCATTCCTTGGAACTGCTGCCCTCTTGTGGCTCATAATGATAATTGTATACTTTGAGCTGTAATTCATAATATGAAACTTCACTTTTTCTCAAGGTAACCTGTTTTTCAGTAATGAAAGCAAAATGATAACAATTTAAGAAAATAAACTTAGCTGTATAAGGTAATATGTCGAAGATGAGGCTATCTCCAGGCAATAATATTTTATTTTTATGTCTTTTTATAGCAATATGTTGAGGGTGATCTCTTTTATCGTTCTGAATTGTCACTAGGGCCATTACTTGGAAAAAAAGGTGCTAAGTATCCCGTATTCTAAATAGAATAATTGGGGTTGTTTTGTCTATTTAAAAATTTTATATAGGTACAGTTATGCAGAATAGAATTTTTTGTGTTTGTTTTTCAAAATTCAGTATTATGTCATGAGACCGATCCTTTTATTGTGAGTAGTTGCCATTTGTTTATTCTCATTTCTGGATAGTGTGCCATTGTGTGGAGGAGCCATAAATTATGTGTCCATTTTACTGTGGATTTGGTCCTTCCCACCCCGTCCCCCACAACTAGTTTTTGGCAAATATAAGTAGTAAACTTTGGATACTTTTGGATATATATATATATTTTCACCAAAAGATGTTTGTAGTAGTACTACTTGTGTGTATGTACACACACACACACACATACACACACACATTTCTCTCAGGGTGTAAACCTAGCAGTGGAATTGCTGGTTCATAGGATATACATAATTCAGCTTTAGCGAATCCCACCAGATAGTTTTTTAGAAGTTGTATCATTTTAAACTCCTATGGAAGAGTGTGAGAGTTTTAATTGCTCTGTCGTCCACTCCAACATTGGACGCTTCTGTCTTTTTCACTGTAGCCTTTCTGGAGGGTGCTATCAAGCTGCCTTATTTTTGACTGAGGCTCCAATAGGTGAGATATCAAGATACCAGAGTCAATGAGAGTCAATCTCTCTCTCCCTCGTAAAGAATTTACAAAGGAAGTAAAATAGGACCTATTTATTGGTTAATGGGTCACTTAACAAAATAAAAGGTATAAGAAGGGCTAGGAGAGATTTGAAGAGGTTAGTAAGGTAGGTTTTTTTTGGAGAGAGCCATTGCTCTCCATTTGGGGAGAGCCATTGCTAGTGAGAGGAGCTTCAAGGGAGTACTCTTGGTGAGCTTTGAAATATTCCCTGTGTTTGGGGAACAACGAGGATTGTTGCCTGAACCTTGACCAGGATGGTAGACTGGGGTCTGACTCCAAACAAGGAAACCCAGAGAACTAGAGGAGGGCTTTCAGACTTCTTTGATATTGGAGAGTGCTGCTGCATTATTTATAGCACTCCCAGGATTTTTAAAACAGAGATGTATCTTTGTTTTCTATCAAAAGGCGACTATACAGTAGAGAAAATGAGAGAGTGAGCATGCAACAGGGTAATCTGAAGTGCTCTTGGTCCTGTTTAATAGGGCCAGCTATAGAAATGAAAGGATCTTGTCAGAAAGAAGCTTGAAGTGAACAGCTAGATTATCCCTAAGTGGCTACTTGGAGTGCAAATACATCTGTCTTGGGCCAGGGGAGTTGCGGTTCAGCTCAAGAGCCTCAGGGTGGTGAGTTTGAATCATCTGACAGGCCTGGAGAGTGGGGGTTTATCCAGCCAAATAAAAACTGCCCTTTCCCATTCACTCATCTCCCAAAGGAGTACAGGGGAGAAACAGCAGCTAGTGGTGAGGAAAGGAAGTGAGAGGCATGGGTGTGTTCAGAGGATCTACTCTTTTCCCACAGTCTTCAGGCAGGTTTCCATTCTTTCAGGCATTGGCATGTCCTTTCATTCTTTTAACAGTGTCTTTCTTAGAGCAAAAGGTTTTAATTTCAATAAGTCCTATTAGTTTCTTCTCATGTGAATCATGCTTTTGGTGTTATATCTAAAAGCTCATCACCAAACTTAAGGTCACACAGCTTTTCTCCTATGTGTTCTGGAAGTTTTATATTATATTTTGAATTTAGGTATATTATCCAGTTTGAAATAAACTTTGTATGAGAGGTGAGGTATGTGTTGAGATGAATTTTTAAACTTTTTGCTTTTGAACATCCAGTTTTCCTTTAGCATTTTTTGAAAACACTGTCATTTCTCCATTGTATTGCCTTTGCATCTTTGTTAAGATCGTAGTCTATTCGGGCTACTATAACAAAATGCCATAGACATAAATAACAGAAATTTATTCTTTAGAGTTCTCAAGTTTGGAAACTCCAAGGTCAGGGCACCAGCCAACTCCGTGTCTGGGGATGGTTTGTTTCCTGGTTCGTAGATGGTGCCTTCTCACTGTGATCTCACATAGCCGAAGGGATGAAGAGCTTTCTTGGGTCTATCTAATAAGGGCAATAATCCCATTCATGAGGGTACCACCGTCATTATCTGATCACATCCCCAAAGGCTCCACATCCTGTTATTGCCTTATCTTTATATACTGTCAAACTTGATTTGCCAAAATTTTGTTTTAGAATTTTTGCATCTACATTCCTAAGGGATATTGGTCTGTGATTTTTTTTCCTTGTTATGTTACTCTCTGGTTTTAGTATTTGGATAATGCAAATCTCCTCTGTGCTCTTCAATTTTCTAAAACAGTTTGTGTAAAATTAGTAGGATTTCTTCATAAAATGTTAGGAGTTCAACAGTGACACCAACTAGGTCTGGAGTTTTCTTTGTGGGAAGGTTTAAACTATAAATTCAATTTCTTTAATAGATATAGGGGTATTCATGTGACTTATTTATCATTGAGTAAGCTTTGATAGTTACTGTCTTTAAAGGAATTGGTAATTTTATCTGAGTTGTTGAATTTATTGGCATAAAAATGTTAATAACGTTCCATGTTATCCTTTTAATACGTATCGGATCTATAGTGATGTTACCTTAATACCTGGTAATTTTGTGTCTCCTCCTTTTTTTCCTGATCAGTCTGCCTAGGAATTTATCAGTTTTATTACTCTTCCCCTGGTTTTTCCCAGTTCTTTTTCTCTGTTCCATTTTGTTAATTTCTATTGTTATTTATTTCCTTCATTATGCTTACCTTTGGTTCAGTTTACTCCTCTTCCAGTCCTGTGGTGGAAGCTGAGGTCATTTGATTTGAGAACTTTCTTCTTTCCTAATTATAGGTGTTTGGTGCTGTAAATTTTCCCGTAAGTGCTGCTTCATCTGCATCCTCACATTTTGATACGTTGAGTTGACATTTTCTTTCAGTTCAAAATACTTTCTGATTATCCTTTTGATTATTTCTTGACCCATGGAATATTTAGAAGTAGGTTATTTAATTGCTACATACTTGGGGATTTTTCAGGTATCTTTCTGTTACTGATTTCTAATTTTATTATAATGAGAGAATGTAATTTTGTATAATTTGAGTTTTGTTTTTTGTTTTTTTTTTTCCTTCTGAGACGGTGTTTCACCTTTGTTGCCCAGGCTGGAGTGCAATGGCATGATCTTGGCTCACCACAACCTCTGACTCCCAGGTTCAGTGATTCTCCTGCCTCAGCCCCCTGAGTAGCTGGGATTACAAGCACACGCCACCACACGGGGCTAATACTGTATTTTCAGTAGAGATAGGGTTTCTCCATGTTGGTAAGGCTGGTCTTAAACTCCCGATCTCTGGTGATCTGCCCACTTCTGCCTTCCAAAGTGGCACGCCTGGGATTACAGGCCTGAGCCACCGTGCCCCACCAATTTGAGTTCTTTTAAATTTATTGAGACTTATTTTAACAACTAGAATACAAATGGCATTGGAGAATATTCTGTGTGCTTGTAGGAAGAATTTACTTTCTATTGTGTTTGGGTGTAGTAATCAATAAATGGCAATTAGATCAAGTTGGTTGATAATGTTGTTTAGATTTTCTATGTTTTTACAAATTTCCCATTTATTTATTGAAGCTAAAACTATGTAAACCTCTATGGATGGAAGAGAAGCCTACTGTCTATGGGGAGGAATCCACGAGCAGGACAGAATTTATTCTGCAAATTCAAAACCAGGGTTGCTGCATGTGAGAGGCGAACTATAAATGTGGCACATAAGTATTTTTAGGAATAGTTCAGAAAATCCAAAAAAATGTGGAATAAACTGAAACTTATGATACATGCCAATGACTAAAGTGACTTTGGGAATATTTGTTCAGAATAATGAGCAGTGGGCTGCAATTTCAACCTGTTTTGCTTTCATGTCTATGCAGAGCATAGCACAAACATGGCTTAAGTGAGTTTGGGTTCCCAGTCCAGATGTATATTCCAAGGTAACAGAGTAATGATCAAAACTGTTCTCAGTAAACTTTAGTCATGAAGAATGGGCGAAGTGCCCAGAAGACATGATCTGTCAGAGAAGACTTATGGTTGATTATTACAAACATTACAGCTTTTTATAAATCCCTCCTCCTTTTGACAGGTACATGACTGACATTTGAGGATTATTTATACCAAATTTCCCCAAGTTTACCTTGCTGAAATGTTTGTTGCATCCTATGCATTTTGACATGTAGCGTTTTTTTATTAATATTGTTATGCTTTTTACTTTTCTTTGATTAAATTGTTATTTTTGATATTTCTTCAATTAACAAGCAATTGGAATATTTCTATTTAAACTTTTGTTATTCTAGTTTAATTGTTCTGTGGCAAAAATGTAGTTTGTAACATTTCTGATTTCTACTACACTGATATATCTATATAAATGGTTTATTGAACTTGGAAAATGAGGTTACATTTTCAGCTTTTGTTGTTCAGAGCTTGATGTATGACAATTTAATTTTTAAAAATCATTGTTAAAATATCTTATGCTTTTAATTTTTTTACTTGGCTCTGTCATAGATTAATGCATGTGTATTTTATCTATTTTTTAATTATATAAAATATACTCCCCAACATTGTGTTGATAATTGATAGAATTTTTTAAAAGCATACTTGATGGTATATGATTTCCTGTATAAACATTCATGACAGTCAGATGTTTTATCATAAAATCACCTTCTACCTAAAAGACCTGAATTTTGAGGTTCTCCCCCCAGTTTTATGTTTTAATATTGCTACTTCTGCTTTCTTTTTTGTTCATATCTGCTAACTTTTCTTTCTTTTTTTCATACTTTAAGTTCTAGGGTACATGTGCACAACGTGCAGGTTTGTTACATATGTGTACATGTGCCATGTTGGTGTGCTGCACCCATTAACTAGTCATTTACATTAGGTATATCTCCTAATGCTATCCCTCTCTCCTCCCCCCTCCCCACATAGGACCTGGTGTGTGATGTTCCCCTTCCTGTGTCCAAGTGTTCTCATTGTTCAATTCCCACCTATGAGTGAGAACATGTGGTATTTGGTTTTCTGTTCTTGTGATAGTTTGCTGAGAATGATGGTTTC
>NW_012114744.1:9174613-9174933 GCF_000951035.1 Colobus angolensis palliatus | reverse complement strand
AAAAATCAGGAAACAACAAGTGTTGGAGAGGATGTGGAGAAATAATTTCTGTTCTTTTACATTTGCTGAGGAGTGCTTTACTTGCAACTATGTGGTCAATTTTGGAATAAGTGCGATGTGGTGCTGAGAAGAATGTATATTATGTTGCTTTGGGGTGGGAGTTCTGTAGATGTCTATTAGGTTCACTTGGTGCAGAGTTGAGTTCAATTCCTGGATATCCGGGTTAACTTTCTGTCTCGTTGATCTCTCTAATGTTGACAGTGGGGTGTTAAAATCTCCCATTGTTATTGTATGGGAGTCTAAGTCTCTTTGTAAGTCTC
>NW_012114744.1:9142170-9172518 GCF_000951035.1 Colobus angolensis palliatus | reverse complement strand
GTCTCAGGGGTGTACCCAGCTGTGTGAGGTGTGAGGTATTAGTCTGCACCTAGTAGGGGATGTCTCCCAGTTAGGCCACTCAGGGGTCAGGGACCCACTTGAGCAGGCAGTCTGTCCATTCTCAGATCTCAACCTCCGTGCTGGGGGATCCACTGGTCTTTTCAAAGCTGTCAGACAGGGACATTTACCTCTTCTGAGGTTTCTGCTGCTTTTTGTTTAGCTATGCCCTGTCCCCAGAGGTGGAGTCTACAGAGGCAGGCAGGCCTCCTTGAGCTGTGGTGGGCTTCCCCAAATTCGAACTTCCCAGCAGCTTTGTTTACCTGCTTAAGCCTCAACCATGGCAGGCGCCCCTCCCCCAGCCTCGCTGCCACCTTGTAGTTAGATCTCAGACTGCTGTGCTAGCAATGAGGGAGGCTCCGTGGGCGTGGGACCCTCCAGGCCAGGTGTGGGATATAATCTGGTGTGCTGTTTGCTAAGACCCTTGGTAAAGCGCAGTATTAGGGTGGGAGTTACCCGATTTTCCAGGTGTTGTGTGTCTCACTTTCCTTTGGCTAGGAAAAGGAATTCCCTTCACCCTTGCGCTCCCCAGGTAAGGCGATGCCTCGCCCTCCTTCAAGCTCTCGCTGGTCGGGCTGCACCCAGGGACCAGCGCCAACTGTCTGACACGCCCCAGTGAGATGAACCCGGTACCTCAGTTGAAAATGCAGAAATCACCTGTTTTCTGTGTTGCTCACTCTGGGAGCTGGAGGCTGGAGCTGTTCCTGTTCGGCCATCTTGGGTGTGCCCCCTCTGCTAACCTTTTAAATTTCACCTTTGGTGCCAGTTTTTTTCAAGTGCCCCTCTGAAAACATCATGTCCCTAGAATTTTGCAAAATTATCTCATTTTCAACAGGAAAATATCTGTATAATCATTTCATATTTTAAACATAACTATTATGCTTTTTTTTTCTTTTTTGCTTTTCTCTTCTTGCTTTCTGTACTATTTAAAATATTTTTTCTTTTTTTTGCATAAGCTCATAGTTGTTATTATCTTCTGCAGTGACTTGAAATGTTAGGCATTCTTCTGAAAGTTTCTCAAAGACTTTTGAAGCATAGTAAACTGTCAGCTTGATAAGCTGCTCTCTTCAGTTCCGAGTTGCTTAAGTTGGGGTTTCCCATGTTCTGCTACGATGTTCACTTTCTGAAATGAGAAAGCAGAAGTTTGGATAACAACATTTATATGCTTTTTTGACAGTCTTTCATTTATTTGGTAGTATCTGCACTATATCTTTTCGAAATTCCCCAGGGTTTCTTACATAGGGATAAATTCCTTTCAGATTTTTAGTACTGATTCAGGTCTCTCTCATTTCTCCCGTCTTTCATATTTCTTTTATCATTTTGGCAGTGACATAGGAGAGGGGAGGTAGAAGTTTGTGTAGAAGCTTCTATCTTGTCAGAAATTTGGTATGCCATATTTTAAGAGGTACTATGATAAATCAGAGGAGCTTGACTTACATGGACAGAAAATGAGTCAAATGATGCACAACTGAAGAAATAGAAATATTTATGTCTAGAGAAGATAAAATATAAATGAGGGATAATTGCTCTCTTCACATAGCTAAAGGAGTACCATGTGGCCCAAGAAACAACCTGACGCAGTGTTGCCTCACAAGCTAGTATTAGAACCAGGGTAGGCCAGTTAAGCCTGTTCAAGCTGTTCAGAGAAGGATCCTTTCTTAAACGTGGGGTTGAACAATTTAATTTCTCAAGTTCTTTTCAACCCTATTCTGTTGTTAATGTAAATAAAGTTGACATTTTTGAATTGTGGGATACAAAAGAGTTTTCTTCTGCAAATTTAGTATATGTAAAAATTAAATGAAAACTTGGTAAAATGCATGCATCTGAGCTCAGAAATTTTGATTTATTTAAGTTTGGGCAGCACATTTTTTATTGATAGTAACCAGGGCTTTAAAATACCATAAATATTGTGATAACATAATGCATTAGTTTGAGTAAACAGTAAATGCAATTACTTTATAACGTCTGTGACTATAATTTAGAGTTTTTTAAATAAATGGAAAATGGCACCTAAGTGAATGAAGGAAATGACTGATATCAACAATTCTACATAAAACTATATCAACTTGGGTTCTTGGGGAAGCAGACACCAGGATGTAATTGAAAGTGAAAGATAAAGAGGAAAGGGAGCAGAGGAAGGAAAAGGAAATCTTCAGTTTGAGATGAGATTTGACACCTCATCAATTGAGAGAGGGAAGGAAAGAAGATGGGGTATGGAGAGTCTTAGCTCTAAGGAAGGCTAAGCCAGCCCAACAATTGGCTCTGGTATGATTGACCACAGAAAAGTCCATTGTTGGGCAGATACAGCCTGGTTCTGACTCCCACATGGTGATTGGTCATTGATGAAAACTTTGTAGGCAGAATGTGACCTCAGCTTCAACAAGGCAGCAGATCTGAAATGCTGTAGTTGGAACTGTCAATTACCTTTACCCTTTGTGACAGGTACTCTCTTGAAGGGAGATGTGAACGTGCATGCTCATGGCTGCCACAAAGTCCAAGTCATATTTTTGTCAATGCTAGGCAGTATGAATGCTCACTTGGAGACATAATTTGACATCATCTGTACTGTTTCCCTTTGGCTTCTGTTTGTTTGACTCTACTTTTATTAAGTCTCTCAGCTTCCGTTTTGTCACTTTTTCTCACGCATCAGGTATACAATATAAATGATTCTATCCATGTATACTTTTGTTTAAATTGATGTAAAAATAAAATACTCCTTGTCAGGATGTGATCATAAAAAAGTGGGATTTTAAAAACTCAAGAGTCTATTGTGTTATTCCTCTAGTCTGGCGGCAAGAAGAACTTGCACGTATTAACCAATCTTTCACTGGAGCTGAAAGGAAAGCTGCTCTGTGTGAACTTCTGGAAAAAGAGACTCAGATAATTGCTTCTATTGGGAGACATAGATACAGTGCTTATATGGCGAATCAGGAAGCAGCAATACAAGCTTTTTTGGATAAGGTTAGTGAAGTAACTACTGTTTAAATATGAATGTATTCTGAATTTAAAAATGTAGAATAATGTACCAGACGAAAGACTTAGATTACAAGAATTTACATGAATTTTGTTTAGGATTTTGATGACATATTTCTTAAAATGTGATACATATTTTTTTCCGGTATAGCTTTAGATTTTAATAGCAGCCTAGGGTAAAAATTGATAGGTAATATGAAATCCATACATTCTTAATTAAGGAGATTGGCCATGAAGCAAAAGATAGAGACACATTTCTTGTGACTCTGTTCATTTAGGTTTAGATTGGCTATATAAATTAGATAAGTTGTATACCGTGATAAAATGCAGAGTATTAAAGTCACAAAACATCTAGGTCTGGGGTGCTCTGATGGTAAGCAACCTGGGAGAAATAGCTATAGACTAGTATTTTTGCTTTGGCTCACATCATTAACTGACTTCAAATTTCTGACAGAAAGAATATATGATTATTGAAAACCATGAAAACATATAATTAAGGAAAAAACTAAAGTAATTACCACTTTTGTGGTCAAACTACCTTTTTGATATTGAATAGCCTGTTTCCATAGTGACCAATTTTCTTTTATAAACCTGGTCTTTCCAAACAATTTAAAGCCAATTCAGCTACAAAAGAAAAGGGGTGTATTTCTCTAAGATGTTAGCCTGTAGTGCTTCTATTTCTATGGTTCTTATTATTTGAGGACATTTGTTCTTAAAAACCATAGTTTTGATATTCTAAATGCCCTCTTCTCATCTTATTCACTCCTTTATTTGATCTCAGTTTATCTGTGCCTTTAACTACTGCCTGCATCCCAGAACTCCCTATAGGTCCATGCCAGATCTCTTTAAGGAGCTTCCACATCATATATCCAATGGCCTACTGTTACTGCTCTTTGGATATCCCAAGATTACACTTCAAGGAGACGTGATAAACCCTAAGTCATGTCACCTTACTATCCCTTTCCCCCTCGCCTGTAAACTGATCTTGTTCTGCATCATATAACCTATCTGTATGAAATTTCATCATCTACTCAGTTGCTTCAGACAGAAACCTGGGTATTATTTTTGACTTTTCCATCTAGCCACCAACCTGTTTATTCTATTGTTTAATACCTCCTTAATTCTTTTTTTAATCCTTGGTCAATTATTTAATAGTGATTTTGAGCACTTACTAAGTACTCTGCTTTAGCATACATTGTTCCTTTTTTTTTTATTATACTTTAAGTTCTAGGGTACATGTGCACAACATGCAGGTTTGTTACATAGGTGTACATGTGCCAGGTTGGTTTGCTGCACCCATTAACTCGTCATTTACATTAGGTATTTCTCCTAATGCTATCCCTTCCCCTGCTTCCCACCTCATGGCAGGCCCCTATGTGTGATATTCCCCACCCTCTGTCCAAGTGTTCTCATTGTTCAGTTCCCACCTGTAAGTGAGAACTTGCAGTGTTTGGTTTTCTGTCCTTGTGATAGTTTGCTCAGAATGATGGTTTCCAGCTTCATCCCTGCAAAGGACATGAACTCATCCTTTTTTTATGGCTGCATAGTATTCCATGGTGTGTATATGCCACATTTTCTTAATCCAGTCTATCATTGATGGACATCATGGGTTAGTTCCAAGTTTTTGCTGTTGTGAAGAGTGCCACAATAAACATATGTGTGCATGTGTCTTTATAGTAGCATGATTTATAATCCTTTGGGTATATACCCAGTAATGAGATCACTAAGTCAAATGGTATTTCTAGTTCTAGATCCTTGAGGAATCGCCACACTGTCTTCCATGATGGTTGAACTTGTTTACACTCCCACCAACAGTGTAAAAGTATTCCTATTTCTCCACATCCTCTCCAGCATCTGTTGTTTCCTGACTTTTTAATGATCACCATTTTAACTGGTGTGAGATGGTATCTCATTGTGGTTTTGATTTGCATTTCTCTGACCACCAGTGATGATGAGCATTGTTTCATGTGTCTGTTGACTGCATAAATGTCTTCTTTTGAGAAGTATCTGTTCACATCCTTCACCCACTTTTTGATGGTTTTTTTTTCTTGTAAATTTGTTTAAGTTCTTTGTAGATTCTGGATATTAACCCTTTGTCAAACGGGTACATTGCAAAAATTTTCTTCCATTCTGTAGGTTGCCTGTTTACTTTGATGGTAGTTTCTTTTGCTGTACAGAAGCTCTTTAGTTTAATTGGATCCCATTTGCCTATTTTGACTTTTATTGCCATTGCTTTTGGTGTTTTAGTCATGAAGTCCTTGCCCATGCCTTGGCTTTTGTTGCCATTGCTTTTGGTGTTTTAGTCATGAAGTCCTTGCCCATGCCTATGTCCTGAATGGTATTGCCTATGTTTTCTTTTAGGGTTTTTATGGTTTTAGGTCTAACATTTAAGTCTTTAACCCATCTTGAATTAATTTTTCTATAAAGTGTGTAATGAAGGGATTCAGATTCAGCTTTCTACATATGGCTAGGCAGTTTTCCCAGAACCACTTATTAAATAGGGAATCCTTCCCCCATTTCTTGTTTTTGTCAGATTTGTCAAAGATCAGATGGTTTTAGATGTATGGTGTTATTTCGGAGGCCTCTGTTCTGTTCCATTGGTCTATATCTCTGTTTTGGTACCAGTAGCATGCTGTTTTGGTTACTGTAGCCTTGTAGTATAGTTTGAAGTTAGGTAGCATGATGCTTCCAGCTTTGTTCTCTTTGCTTAGGATTGTCTTGGTAATGTGGGCTATTTTTTGGTTCCATATGAACTTTAAAGTAGTTTTTTCCAATTCTGTGAAGAAAGTTATTGGTAACTTGATGGGGATGGCATTGAATCTGTAAATTACCTTGGGTAGTATGGCCATTTTCACAATATTGATTCTTCCTATCCATGAGCATGGAGTGCTCTTCCATTTGTTTGTGTCCTCTTTTATTTCATTGAGCAGTGGTTTGTAGTTCTCCTTGAAGAGGTCCTTCACATCCCTTGTAAGTTGGATTCCTAATACCTCTTTAATTCTTTACTTCTTCCTTTCCAAACCCACTACCGTTGCCTATAGGGAAAAGGCTCTGCCCTGGTGTCCTGATGAGCCTGCATATATCAAATAGGCCTTCCTGTCTCCCCTGGGAGAATGTCATGAGACAGGTCTTGCCTTATCTTGTGTGCATGAGCTTGACCCTGACTTAACTGAATCTGGATTTTCTTCTCATCTGGATTCCTTTATGTTTCCAAATTGAGCTGCTGCCTCCAGTTTCACTTCTCAGTTCTCTCCTCCATTATCTACATCACTGCCAACGTGGCCTCACTAAACACAACTCTGATCCTGTCCTTCCTCACTGCCCTTAGGGAACAAGGATTTTTGTGTTTGCAAACCTCACTTATCTCACTGTTGCATCACCACCATTTCTCCCGGCATACTGTACCCATACTGCTTCAGCCATGCTCAATTACTTGCATATCCCCAGAAAGACCAGGTACTCTCAATCCTTTTGCACTGGGTGCCTTTACATGGAATATACTTCCTTCCTTCCTTAGTAGCTAGCTATTGACCCTGTAAAACAAGCTCAGATGCCTCTTCTTTCAGAAAGCAAATGCTGGTCCACCTACTTTAGCCTGTAGTATATACTCTCATGAGACTGTCTCATCTCTGTCTTTATACGTAGTGTGCAGTCTTTATTGTATCTACATGTCTGAATCCTTTCTAGATTTTGAACCATAAAAGGAAAGAGTTGTCATTTATCTCTGTATCATCATATCTTAGCACAGTTCTTACTACAGTGTCAATAAATGTTTGTGGAAGAAGGTAGGGAGGAAGAATAAGGAACACAAATAGTGGTTGTATAATTTTGTATTCCAGCTATCATCAAGAAATTATGTAATGTAGATACTGTCATTTAAAATGCTTAAATATCTTAATTCTAGGAAAGATGAATTTATTTTAGGAAAGCTATAATATTCATACTTCTCCAGAGTCATCTTTCGAAATAAACTTATTTATTTAGGAAGTTGCTTTGTCTGCATCCTGCTTTATCACTGGGATAATTGTTAACCTCACCAGAGAAGAGAGTATGGGCCCAGGGCAACACGAATGTTCAAAGGAGATGGAAGCCTCTGAGTGTCTGTGGACAAGGAAGATGGGTGTCACCTTTCTTTACTTGATGCTGGGCCTTTTGCAGAATTTTCCCACTAGCGCCATCATACTGTTTTCTATTTCCTGCAAACTATTTAAAATTCTATTGTTGTATATACTTACCCAATGTCTATTCTTCTTTATGCCCAGAACATTCCCTACCCTAGGCCCCATGTCTAGCATTGTCTGTAAACATTTAACTAAGCTTTTTGAAATTATGGAGTATCCATAAATGGATCAAGACCCAACATAGGAAAGTGATTCCAGAGTCAGTTGATGACCACTACCCTTTCTCATGAGGTGTGGCACTCTAAGAAGGTTTTCATGTAAACCTCACCAAAAAGAAAAAAATAAAGTGAAATGGAGAAATTTAAAAATTCTGTTTACCAGAATTCCTAGGAGGAAGGAAGATCTATTTTTTGTTTTGTTTTTTTTGTAAATACTTTGATAAGCTATTGGGGTGGAATTTGAGACCCTGAAGGATCCTGAGTCCAGGAAGAATTATTCTATTCCAGGAAAATGGAGGTTTTCAAAAGTTGCCCTAGAGGGAAATAGATAAGGTAAAGTGAGGAGGCAGTTGGAAGGCAGTGGGTGTACAGTGTGACTTTTTGTGACTTCTTTAGTTGTATGACTAAATAAAGGAAATATTAAATGCAACATAATTTTATTTTTGGAAAGGGAGAGCAAACCAGATAAATAAGGTGGGCTCCGTGTCCAGATGGATACAGGGTAACACACAAAGGTGAAAGGCAGAGAATTGAGGGAAGAATGAAGTTAGCCACAAGAATTTGTAGAAATCAAGGCAAAGGCATTTTGTAGGTGACATGGTTTAGAATTGGAGTTCTAAACCCACAGTTACCCCAGCTGATAAACCAGTTAATCTCATCAATCTCCAGGCTAAATTTGAAGGAAGTTGACATTTTAGTTGATACAATGGGATTTTCTTTCAGTTTTGACTAAAGACTTGTATTAGGACAGGAAGAACACACCACAATATGGATCAGTTACACTTGATGACAACTCCCAGTCAGTTCACATAGCCTAATTAGTCCAGTGTTTAAAAATATTGACTAACAGTGACTTCTGGCTTGCTTTTAGCCTGCTATAGTAAATTAAAAACTCACTGCTACTCTCATTCAGAATCATTTAAATCACCTTTTTGTATATGGTGCTATACTAAGAAGACAAGATAAATTTTATTCTTCTGATGTGAATACTTATAAAATGTCTGTTTTTCTCTATGCTTGTGAATCTCCCCCACTCCAAGCCTAGTATTATCTCTAATATTCAGGAGGAGTCAGTGTAGATTTCATAAAACTTGAATGAAGTAACTTATTATTCTGAAGTTTTTAATTTTTAAGAAAAGATAGCTTATAATTAATCCCTGACAGTAGACAAGGTCAGAGTTTTTTTGCATGTCAAAATTAACAAACAACCAGTGCCATATGTGAATTTGAAGATCTACATTTAACACCACAATATACAGATACATCCAGAGAAACATTTACTTTCCTTTAATTTGGAAATAACTTTGGAGAATACAATTTTATATTTTAGTTTCAGTTTCACTTTTTTGAGTCCAAATACTGTGTGATTTATTGAACCAATATTTTATTTTTAATTCTTTTGTCCTGAACATAGAATGTGTCTGAATAATGAGTGATACAGTCTTAAATTTGTCCAGTCAAAGCATTGAACTAATAGATTATAATAGACTGTATACTAAGTCCTCATTCGTAATAAAAGGCTAACTCTAAAGATTTTTAAAAGCATTATATAATTAGTAATTTTAACCCACCAAGCATTGACTTCCACAGGGTATCAAATATTAAAAACTTGGCTGGGCATGGTGGCTCATGCCTGTAATCCAAGAACTTTGGGAGGCCAAGGCAGGTAGATCACAAGGTCAGGAGTTTGAGACCAGCCCAACCAACATGGTGAAACCACGTGTTACTAAAAATACAAAAAAAAAAAAAAGATTACCCAGGTGTTGTGGTGGGTGCCTGTAATCCTAGCTACTTGGGAGGCTGAGGCAGGAGAATCACTTGAACCTGGGAGGTGGAAGCTGCAGTGAGCAGAGATTGCACCATTGCACTCCAGCCTGGGCAACAGAGTGAGACTCTGTCAGAAAAGCAAAAAATGAAAAAACAAGAAAACTCAGAGAGCTTGACAGAGGTGAAGAAATTCAGGTTAAGAAGTTTGAATCAAAAATCATCAGCTGGTTTCTAATATATCTTTGAGTGTTATTTACCCAAACTGTGTAAAGAGACCATTTGAATTTCTGTAAGATATTTTTCCTTGAGTCAAGTCCATTTATTTATTTGATGCCTGTTGATTTGTACACTATTCACAATCACAGGCTTAAAAAACTGCAATCCACATTAGCTGTGTCTTTTCAATGCTTTTTCTCCATACCCAGGTAGCTAACAGTTAGTGGGGCAGGAAAATGCCACTGCCTCTTTCTGAACACTGCATGAAGTAAAGGCGCTGCTATAGCTGAGCAAAACCCCTGTGCTGTGTAAAAGAAAAGTTGATCACTATACAGTAGCTTCTGTGGGGAGTTAGGGCTATTCTTAATTTGTGTCCTAAGGGGCTTGAGAATCAATTTAGGAGGAAGAAAATATCTACTCTCCTAGTGCAGTCATTTCTTCCTTTTTGTGGAAGCCTGCTGCTCTCAAGGTTCTTGTTATTTCTCCACCTTCCTTTCCCTGAAATGTGTCTTCCTGCTGTTCTTCTGTTTCTCTCTTCCAGGGTCTGTGCTGTCTCATTTGTTGGCAGCTAAATGGAATTTATTATGCTCCTATTTTCTGAAGCAATTTAAGCACATGATTGTTGTATATCTCTTATCACAGCCAAAGCTTTCAAAGAAAAAAGGAAATAGGGAAGAGAAATAAGCAAAGTTGACATTTTTCCTGTGTCAGAGTAGAAAACACCTTAAACTCTGAAATCAAAAAAGCCTAGGCTTGAAGATCAAATTATCTGTGTTGGCAGAAATACATCTAAGTATAAAAACAGCTTTGCTGAACAGATTTTTTAATATCTTTTCAGTGCCAACTCTAGGGAACTTGAACTTCAAATCTAGGATTCTTTGATTGTATCACTCAGTTCCCCTTAATCTGGCTAACTCCTAGTTATTCTTCAGATTCCATCTTAGATACTTTCTTTTTACCAGTTAAGTGCTTCATAGCAACCCACAGTTACCTATTTATCTACAGTCATCAAGCGTATTCATATTTTTTTCTAATTACTTATTTTCTTATCCTTCCCTCCCATGAGATTTGAGAGTTCTTGAAACCAGGATAGTATTTTATCTACTCAGTGCTTAATACATTGATTAATGTATAGTAAACACAGTAAATATTTGTTGAATGAATGAAAGAGTACTGTAGACACTGAGATATATAGAACTACATGAGAAATTTCTTTCCTCCCTCCCTCCCTCTCTCCTTCCTTCCTTCCTTCCTTCTTTCTTTCCTTTCTGCCTTTCCTTCCTTTCTTTCCTTCCTTTCTTCTTTCCTTTCCTTTCCTTTCCTTGCCTTTGCCTTTGCCCTTGCCCTTGCCCTTGCCCTTGCCTTTGCCCTTGCTCTTGCCCTTGCCCTTTTCTTTCCTTCATTCTTTCTGGGTCTTGCACTGTTGACCAGGCTAGAGTGCAGTGGCGCAATCTTGGCTCACTCCAACTTCCACCTTTTGGGTTGAAGCAATTCTCCTGCCTCAGCCTCACAAGTAGCTGGGATTACAGGTGAGTGCCACCACACTCTGCTAAATTTTGTGTTTTTAGTAGAGATGGGTTATCACCATGTTGGCCAGGCTGGTCCTGAACTCCTGACCTCAAATGATCTGCCTGCTTTGGCCTCCCAAAGTGCTGCAATTACAGGTGTGAGCCACTGTGCCCGGCTGAGAAATTTATTTCTCATACTCTTTTGGGAGAAATGGAATTAGCAAACATAAAACAACTATAAAGCAATTTGGATCCAAATTTCACTGCCTCTAGTCACTGAAATAGAGACACTGTGTATTTCTGTTTGTGTGTTTTTACAAGTACAATAGGATTTCATGTACAAGTGATATAATTGTTTCAAACCATAGTAGTTAGAGCAATCTTTACGGAAGAGGTAGGGTTTAAGTGCCAAATTGAAAAGTGGAAAGGACTTAGATGAAGAATATATTTGGAAACCAAGATCTGACCACATTATGCTATATTTGTTAGGGCTACAAACCTGGGGGGAAGATAGAGTTAAATCCGTCTATCAACTGAAAAATACAATGCGATAGGTAAAGTAGGTGTTTCATAGAAAGTTCATTATATTTGAATTATTACAAATGAAGTAATTTACCACCCTGCAGATCAAAAGGTGTTGTTCAAATTACTGGAAGAAAAGGAATTGCATTTAGTAGAGCAAACCTGAGGAAAATTGTATGCAAAGATTAAGACATTGCTTAGACTTTCGAATATTACAACATGAAACTTAGACCTAGCCTTTAAAAACTTTTTAAAAAGAGCTTTAAATAAGCATCAAACTTCAATAACACTCTGAGGCCTACCCAAAATAAGGCTAAATGCATTTAAAAATTATTTTATTTCTAAGTGATAATAACTGAATGATAAAATATTTTATTATTGAGCTATTTTCCTTATAAGCTTTTAATCAATCTTAATTATATCAGTCTGATAATAATACATTATTTAATATTAAATTTATGCTGTAACAATATAAATTAATTATAGGGCTGCAACTTCTCATTTACTGGATTAAAACTAGAGCTGAGAATCTAAAGTTTCTAATGAAGATTCCTACCTCTGAATAACATTCATTTTGGCTTTGATCTGAATATGATGCCATTACTTTGAGAATATATCAAATATAGTTGTTTTTACCAGGTAACTTTGCAGTTCTCAATGTGATTTAGCTAATGTGAATATAAAAAATTAGATGTAAATTGATGTTACAACTAAAATTTCCTCCTGATGCTGTCGTTTTAATACAGTTTTATATAATGTCTCTATTTGGTTAGTCCACATTCCTGATGATCTGTTCCAATACATAGAGCTTCCATTTAAACCTTATGTTAGATCACATCTGAGATTTAAATGGTTGCAAGTACAGCATAAATTGGGCTACAAGGACACCAGAGCAACTACAGTTAACCTACAAAAACATCCAACATTTGAAGAGTTGTCATGATCAACATAGTCTTGTTTCTGAAAAATTATCATTAGGGAAAGAAACCGAGCAGCTTTGTACCCTGAAGTAGAGGAGCTAATAGAGAGTAAGTTTTCACTGTGAAATTTCTGGGTGAATGCATCTCCTCTGAATGTCCCTGTCAGAGGGAACAGAAGCAGTGGCAAATACAGAGGTACCATCATTAAAGATTATCCTGTGTTTCCTGAGTAGATAGAGGACTAATTTCACCTCCTGGCTCTAATCTCTGAATTCTTAGCCTGGGAGTCCTCAGATGAGCTTCAGGGCAAGTGAACTTCATTTTTGGCCCTTCATTTAGGAGGTGGGCTAGGTTGGGAGGCACCAAGCCAGATTTGGAAATAGGAAGTGAGAATCTTAGCCAGCATCAGGGAGGCAGGAACCACAGCCCAGCACTGCTAAGACAGCAATATAGCTCTTTCACTATGGACATCTGTTTTGAGAAGAATTTTGAACTTGTTATAGAAGTATTTTTATAGGACATTAAACCATAACTCACAGAGTCCGTTTTTGGTATATCTTTAGGTCTAAATATATTGAGGATTGTCATAATTACTCTACAAAAGTTATCTTCAATTGGCAAGGCAGGATCAAGACATATTTATATACACTCAATATAATTGAACCAAGCAGATAATTGTCCTCAGGGGGTTAAGGAGTAATTCCATACATCTCTCAAACAATTCAACATAAAGACTAGTAGCAAATCCTGAATATTGTAGAAGTGTGTGAACTTCTACACACTGAATAGCTCTCTTTCATATTTGTTTTTTTCTAAAATATTTTACTTTTGCCTGATCTACAAATTCTTAAATTAATTTTCTTAAGCTTTAGCGATACTTTAGTTATAAAGCACATGATATTAAGGTAAACTTTTAGTAGAAGGAGCAAAATTGTTATTTGTAGTTTCTAATTAACGGATAGTTATAAACATAATATTATTTTTAAGTGTTCAGCTCCTAAGATGTGGAGAACTCCTAATGGCAAAACAATTGAGATGGATACGCAGTTCACCATCAGAGCCAGAGAGCTGCAAAATATCTATAAGTGCATTATGCTGAAAAACATCTCTCAAGATGAGAGGCTGGATGTGCTCTTAACTCTTAAACACACTGTAAAGGTATGTTAACTTTCTCTTAGTTTGGGGGTAGAGTTCACTATCAATAAAAAAAATTAATAAAATACTAAAACAAGTAAAGTGTTTTACATTAAGAATTGTTTTGGTATAATTTGGGAAGGATGTGGTTTATTCATTAATATTTTCCTAAAAGTTCTCAAAATATGTTATAATACATAATAAATGTAAGTATAGTATAATGAATGTAAATACATCTTTATGCAATGAATGAAAATATATGCAGTATAGCATGAGATTAATCATTACATAAACAGCAATTATTTACATATTTTGACATTTTTCAGTGGAAACTTGATTTTTAGCAGTTTTAAAGCAGCTCCATTGTATTTTTATCTTTTTTCTCGTCAGTTACTGATTTTCTGTGTTCTTAATCCTACTTTTAATGAAAACAAGGTTAGTGGATGTCACAGATCAAATTTTCCCAAGAAACAAGAAACAAACTCAGAGATGGGTTTTATATTCGGGAAGTTTGTTGGAGAGTGCTATCAGGATAATTCCTGTGAAGCAGTAGAGAAATCAGAATTGGCAGGATAGAGAAGTTAATTGTGGTGGATTCTCAACAATGACTTCAGCCAGTGTCATGGGGAATTCTGAAACTGGAAAGGCTATCCAGAGTTGTCCTGAATTGAGGCAGGACAGTTTACTCCCACTTTGACCATTTATTAGATGGGCTGCCACCAGAAGGGCATGACTTTGGATGAGATAACTTTCTTTTTTAGAGAGCAATTCTCAGAAAGAGCCTCACTTGAGAGTTGTCAGCCAACAATCTACCAGGATGGGGAGAATACACATACTGTTGCCTAGATCCACTTCACGTTGTAGGTTTTAGGATTAGCTCCTCCGGATTTAGATAGGCCCCAAAGCAAGGTTAATAAGAAAAACTGCAGCCCCTAGTGTAGTCATTGGCTTTAAGGCCACAGGAGATACTCACTGTTTCCTTCCTCTACTATCTATTTTAGATTTCCTTCTTCCTGAACTAGCACCTTGACTGGTCCAGTTGTTCTACTTTTTGGAGTGCCTTGCAGCTTGACAGGTCAGAACCACAGGTCACTATGCTTTTCTCAGGCTGAGGCTACCAGACTTCCATTTACTGTCAAAATCAGGAAAAAGATACACCAAGAAATGCCCACTACCTGGGTGCCAAACATATTCTTCTCTGTCCCTGTTGGGTAATAACTGCACCATTGCTTTTGAAGATCAGAGTCAGTTACCTCTATAACTAAGGAAACACTTGCCTTGCCCACAGGTCTCTTGGCCTGCAGAGTTTAGGCATTAGTTGTAGCTCGGAGTTTAATAGGACTTGCACTATGTCTTACATTAGAAGAATTTTTCCTCCAGGAATTAGGACCTGTAAACTTAAAGAGTCCAGAATTATGGCAGGAAGCAAAAATTTCCCAAGTAGTAAGTGGGGCCATTTTTACTTTCACCTCCTCTGTTCCCAGGCTAGGGCAGTTTCAGGGGCTTCCACTTGGTTTTCCTCATCATGATAGCTCTTACTCCACAGGTCAAGAAATCAAGGGTAGTGAGGCTGTGCCAACTATCAAGTATTCTATTCCAGTTATATATTCAAGGACTAGGGAAATGAATACTGGGTGGCCCTTTGAACCCAGTAGGGCCAAGACTTGATTTAGTTTTTGTTTTCACATACCCCAGACTCTCACAGGATCCTGAGTCTTTATACTGCCACAGCAATTAGTTATTTGATTCAGGATGTCCCTGAGAAGAAACATGACCTTAGATAAGGCAGTTTGTTTTCAGCTGATGGTAACTGTCTATCTTTAGGCAAGATGGCTCTCTTCAGCACAGGGAATTCTCAGAGAGAGGCTCACTGGAGGGCTGTCAGCTACCACAACTTGACGCTGAGAGTCTCCTTCAGTGTTGAAGTAGGGCTGATCTGGGCAACGCACTCGAACTTTCATTACAATGAATATGTTTTCTATATTTCTAATTAAAAGGGGAAACCCTACTGTTATTAGGACCATTGGTATAGCTCTTGCGTTTTATAGCCCAAATTAAATAATTTACATTATTTTATTTAATTTATCCTGACCATAATGTAAGCTCAATATTTAATGTAAGCTTATGTAATAAGTGGGCAATACAGGTAAAAAGTATTTGGGTTCTGAATTGTGCTTTTGAGTTCTCAAGTTAATAAAACACTTGGCAGATGCTTGTTCAGTATAGCACAGAAATATAGGTTGTTTCTGAGTGATCATCTGTATTAACTAAAGTTTATACATAAGCAATGGATTAGATAACTGCATGGTCAGTCTGTTTTGGTCATCAATATGGCCCAGATTGCCAGAACATACAGGCATAGATATTGTAGTGAAAATCAGTGGTTCACTATATATAACAACTGAAAACTGCCGGCCATATTTAGTTCTATCTAAGTGAGCTACATGATTACAAACCTGAGAATTTCATAAGCATAACATTTTGATATCCTGTGTAGGTTTCTTTACTCCTAACTGTGAAGAACACTCTTTCTGTTGATGAGTTTGTGTGTCTGTCCTCCAAGGCACACAAAACTCTTAAAACACATTAAATAATTGGGTAAATGGTTCTTCCTGGGAGATCTCCATAGATATCTTGCATTTCTTACCAGCAGAGGCATTGACTGCCTTTTTTCTGGACTACTTTTTCAAAGATGTTTGCATAGTGACCAACCTTGAAAGATAGAGATAGCTAGGGAGGGAGAAGCAATAGGTCCAGAGGTAGGAAATAAACATGATACTTACAGAGGGCAGTGAAAAGACCAGATTGGCAAAAAGAGAGTGCATAGGGTATACAATATAAATCCTGACATAATTAGGACCAGTAATTAAAAAGGCCAAAGGATGGACTCATAAAAGGCAAATCATGCATATCTTACTATGTTTAGTATGAAATATTCATGTATACATGTACTTGAAAATATTTTGATGGAGGGTTAAAGTCTTTAAGCACAACTCAAATTCTGACTTCATTTATGGCTGCACAACCTTAAATAAGTTAATATTTCTTATGAAAATCAGTTTTGTCATTTGTAAAATTAGTTACTTTGAGAATATGTATGTGTGTATCTACATGTATGTAGATATATATACACACACACATATATAAACATAAAAACTTAATATAGTGCCTTACAAAAAGGGGGGCCTCAATAAATAATAGGTGTTATTTTGATGGTAGTTACTAATACAGACCAGTGAATTTTAAACATCAGTACATATTAGAATCACCTGGAGAGCCTGCAAAAGGGACAGCATGAATGAATATGAGCATAAATGAGTATAAACCTAGGCCCCACTTCAGAGCAGTTAAATCAGGACAATATTAAAATTTTTGAAAATCTCCATGAGGTCCTTCTAAAGTGCCTCCAGGGTAAAGGACCACTGATGCAGACTCTCATATTAGCCTTACCAACCATGTAGTACAAAGTACAGAAGAGCATTATTTTACAATTAATGACTTTATCTTCTGACTCCTTCATTCAAGCTGTGTATCTTCCAGTTTTCCCTTGGGCAATTGGAGGACCTAATAAATACTTCTACATTAATCACTTTATTACTTGTGGATTTTTCATCCAACCACACTCATTTATATTACTTTATAAAAAATATTGTGACCTATAATAAATAGGCAGAAAAGTGAATAAAATATATACGTACAGTTTAACAAATATTAAGCAGGATGTTGCCAACGTTTCTGGTGTCCTCTTTTCCCTTCGAATTACAATTCCTCCTGTCATCTCCTAGAAGTAACTTATCATACTGACTTTCATGGTAGTCATTTTCTTGATTTTTCTTCATAGTTTTACCACCTCTGTATAAATATTTAAATAATATGATTTAGTGTTGCTTATTCTTGAATTTTATTTGACAGAATTGTACTATATCTGTTATTTTGTACCTTCAGTATTTTGCTTAAAATTAATTTGTAAGATTGAAGTTTTTGTTGTATATAGCTATATATACAACAAAAAATGAACTATAGCTATAGTTCATTTATTTCCATATATTAGATAATTTATTGTATAAATAAGCCGTAATTTATTAATGTAATCAATTTATTTATGGACAATTGGCTGTTTCTAATTTTTCAATTAATATGAACAGTAGAGCTCTACATGCACATTTCTTTAAAGCACCTAACAGTAGAATTCCTGGGTCATAGATGATGCATATATTTAACTCTAGTGTGTTGGATATACTGATTTTTTTCCAAATTAGTTTTGCCAATTTATACTCCTATTGGCAATGCTTCATTTCTTTTGGAATGTAGATTTTGGTTTGTTTCGGTGGCAATTTGAAAATGAACTTAGTGATTTGTAAAATTTTATACCATATATTTTTGTGTTTTGTGTAGGAACATGAATGTAAACTAACTCAGGAAATTCTAGAATTGATTGACAGAGAGGTTGACCTTATGATGAGAGGAGTCAAACATCATAACCTTGAAGGACTCAGAAAAAGAATTGCGACACTCTTTTTTCATTATATCAAAACACCTCTGTTTAATCCTGAAGTTGCAAAATACCTTAAGGTATTCTACTTCTTTCTCTATATTCCTTTTTCAAAATCCTAAGATGTGGTATAGTAAATTGAAGTATATTCAAGTTTTGCTTTAACACTTTCCTTGGAGTCCATGTGGAATACCATCTTATTGGTGGTATCTCCTTTGAATGATTATTTTGTATGTTGGTAAACTACACTTACTTACTTGACTTCTGTGTATTTCCAACTTTCAATTATTTCCTAATATCTTCACCAACTTTCCAACTGAATATTGCATTATGTTGAATGTATTATGATTTTTCACACCTCCATGGCTTTGTACATACTGTTGGTTTCCCCTGGAATGCTATTCACTATTTACCCAGCCAATTCCTCTTCATTTTCTAAGACTCAACTCTCATCTCTTCTCCTTCATGAGGCGTCACAGGGAGTTAAATTGTTTTTTTCTGAGATTCTATGTTACACCTTGTCTGTGTTCCTTAAAACACTTATCACATAGTTATAGTTATTACTGAACAGATCCATATGGATCTTCTGAGAGAACTTCAAATGTAATGTATTTGAATTACACTGTCTTCTCCAACTCCAACATCGTTAGGCTTCTGTGGGAATTTTCATTGCCTTCTTACTGTGCGGAGCTATTTAAAACACTATTAGTAAAACTCTTGGAGTGGAGAATGCTGTCAGAGAATTATAGTTTTATTTCAATGATTATATTCAGTTAAAATTTACTTTAAAAGCTGACTAAACATCTTTAGCTTTTTTGAAAAAACAAAATCTCATATTTAGTCAAGACTTCTAGAAGAATAAATACTGTTTAATTTTTATATTTTTCAAATTGATTTTTTAAAACCTGATTGTATTGCACAAAGAATATTAAAATATAACAAAAGTCCAAGAGAAAAGGTTCCCATTATGTTATTTCTTATTCAAACCAGTGTTTCATTTGTCTGAGCCACCTTCTTTCTCTGTAGACTTATTCAGTTTATATTTGGAGTAATACAATTGATAGAGTTTCTACAACTTTACATAATGTTATATCATTTTATTTATTTTTAAATTTTACCTTTGTTAAAATGTACTCTTTTTGGTAAGTTCTGAAAAATGTATAGAGTCATATAACCAGTAGCACAGTCAAAATAAGAAATGGTCCCATCATCCCCCAGAATTCTCTCATGCTGCCACTTTGTAGTCAGCCCTTTCCCTAACTTCCCGATCCTTTGCAAACATTGATATGTATTTTATTTTTATAGTTTTATCTATTTCAGAAGGTCATATAAATGGAATCATACTATATGTGGTCTTTTGAGACTGACTTCTTTCACTTAGCATATTGCATTTGAGATTCACCCATGTTTTTGAGTGTGTCAGTGGTTTGTTTTTATAGCCGAAAAATATTCCAATATCTGGATATACAAGAGGTCTTTAAAAATCCATTCACAGTTGTAGGACATTTGGATTGTTTAGAGTTTTGGTCTCTTATGAATAAAGTCATTATAAGTACTAGATATGAGTTTTTGGGTAAATTGATTGTTTTGGGATAAACTCCTAGAAAGTGGCATATTGAATCACATGGTAAATGCATGTTTACTTTAAAAAGAGACTACTAAACATTTTTTTTTCCAAACTGACTGCACCATGTTGCATTTCTGCCTGCAGTATGTGATAAATATATTAATTAATATAAAGGGTTTAAAGTTTGTTCTTGAATCTAGGACATACCTATGGATTATCCTGTACTTCTTTTTTGGGGGGAATATACTCTTTAATATCTTAAACTACTGGCTGGATTTAAAAGTTACTGGCTTTAAAAAGGAATGGCTCATTTGCACATTTTTAGTTTGCGTAGTGGGAGGAGAATTTGAAGGAACACCACTACCCCCACAACCACTTGTTGGGAGTAGGCCAGCATGAAGTACCCAGTGTACTCTGGAGAATGCATAGAGTTAAATTCTGCAGCTTAAATGGAGCCCTCTGTCATCATAATCATAATGAGAATGAGTTTTTTTTCTTGTACAATTTCAGATGGGTAGAGAATATCTTTCCATGGCATTATAATAAATGCTCCATCTATAATGGAGGGGTGTGCTAACGTGTTTTCATGAGGTTGACTGATATATTTGCTAATTTAATGCATAGGAGGCATGAAGATAAGATAATCATTTAAGATAAACAAAATGTGTAAATCTCAGAATAAGAAAATAAACCAGATAAGTTGTCTTCTGGATCTTTGATCATGTACCCCAGATCATTCTTCTTTTCTCTCGAAGAATTGACTGCCTTTTAAATTTACATATTGTCTTATCTCCCAAAATTACAAGACAAGGGACAATGACGTTTTTAAAGAATATTACCCTTCGGGAAGATGAAGCGTTTAGGAAAAGTAAGGCAGAGTAGAAGGGAAGGTGCAGAAAGGTAACGTGTTCAGAACAAAGTAAAACATTGGAAGGGATTATAATGGTAAATATTTTAAATCCACATTGAGTAAGAGAAAAAATTTATACAACATTGATGTCTATTTCCTTCTTTATAAAAATATTTTTTGAAAGTCTTATATATCACATGCAAACTCTGTTGCTGCTTAATCTTTACTTTCATGGAAGCCAGAGGTACTGATGTACCATAAATTAGGAAAGACTGGCTTATATACATCTTGATTCAGTTTGTGTTGAGATGTTCACAATTCACTCATTCATTCATGCCCATAGTGAATAGTGAATTTTTAGCCCATACTGAATGATTGGATTGATTATTTTATTGGTAGAATTACTCTCTATCTATTGCTTTAAACATAGAATTTCAAACTTTGAAAATTAATCATTTGAACTAATCCAGATTTATTTTGAAGATAAATTAAACGAGAAGAACAATTGGTTTAGTGGGTTTTTACTTATATGTGAATCTAGCTATTGCCTATAGGAATAACTAATGTAGAACTGAAAAAAATCTAAACTTTTCTTAACAATAAAAAGCCTCTTCCTACTATTTTTTCAGTCAATTAATTTTCTAAGTGATTTTACAACAAATGTCTAAGAATCGATGAATAACAGATTTCAATATTTTGGCAGGATGAATAAATACTGCTTGAAATTTAGATTTTCTATAGAATAAGAAGTTAAGGGAAAATATAATTTTGGAAATTAGCCAACTGTTTTTTTTTTAATCTCATTTTAAGATAAGTTAGCCCTTGATGCTTCTATTGGTTGGGATCATATTTGGCCAGGCCTGGCTTATTTATTTATTTATTTTTTTACTATTTAGGTCCCTCAAGATCCATTGAAATTTTATAAAAAGATTTACTTTTGCCACAGTTGCCAGCTTTATTTGCCTTCTACAGAGTTTTCTGTATCATCCACCTCACGCCGCATATACCGGTGTCGTAACTGCATTAGCCTTGAGAATGAGGCTCAAAAACGAGAATCATTTTTGAAGTACAAATGTTTACTTCAACAGCTCTACTTTACAGAAGCTGATTATGAAGATGATTCTAAAATTGCTTTCTTGATGCAGGTAAGGTCAATAAGGGGTGCCAGTTATAGCTGAAGCCTGTCAAGGAGGCTGTCTTGCAATCTTATGCATGTTTGTGTCTGTGTGTGTGATTGTTTAATGACTCTCTATTCCACTAGACTGTAAGCTCTGTAAAGGCAGGAGTATGCTTTTTATTCCTCCTGCTCACCATTATACCTCTATAAGCTAATACAGTACCAAGTTTTTATTTAAGGCTCTCAATATTTGTTGAATGAATGAATGACTTTTATAGAAACTGATGTTACATATACACATACTAGTGTTTATGAATAACAGTACTAATTAGTGTAAACCAAATGTGACCATAATGGTAAATTACACCAAAAGTAAAAGATAAAGCTAAAAAAAAAAAAAAAAAAAAAAAAAAAAAAACTTTAGGGAAAGACTTTGATACTTGTCTATGTAAAGTGTTGGTATGATACCACACAACTGGAAAGTTTCTGGCCAGAGTTCTTTTGGATGGATCATTGCATTGGATCATTGACCCTATCAGCAATCCGCTTCTCATAAGAACTTCTAGCTCTGTGAGAGGGTGGAGCCTGTGAGATCAAGAACTCTGACCTGAATTCCTAACTTAACCACTACTTTGGTCTCTTTGGTTATTCCATGACTTCTATTGGGTTGTTTAGGCCAGAGGATAGTCTGTGTCTCTACAAAATAAAAACAAATTCCTGACACTGTTTGGACTTATGTAAGGGAATGAGAAAAGAGAAGGACTTACTTGTTGTTGATATGACTACCTAACATGAGCCACTTATTAATAAAAGTATGTTATAGCTCACTATTCACCTCATTAATGATATTTGTGTTCACAGACTGTCAAATAAGGGCAAATTTTCTGTAAATTAAAGTTATTAATTAAAATGAACTAAACTGTGTTTAATACCAAATAGGAAAATAGGCACTACTATGAATAGAAAACTTTATAGAGATTAAAAAACAGGTACCAAATGTGATGTGCTTTGTTAAAAAATTCTTCTAAATCAGTAGCTTTCAAACTCTTAAATCTCAATCTACAGTAAAAATGTATTTTTATGACAACCTGATATAGGCATGCATGATAATTCTCAATACTCAGTACCTATATGGCTGTACATACATTATTGAGTTAATCAGCACAAAAGTCCCATCAAAATAGGCCTTATTTCTATTCTGCAGATGAGGAAAGTGAAGCACTGAGTGGTTAACAAACTTGTCCAAGTTTACGCTACTAAGTACCAGCACCAGAACTGAAAACTAGGCAGTTTGAGTCCCAGTGTCCATACATGTAAACACATCCTGTTCTGCCTCAGAAATAAGAGTTTCCAAAATAATGTTTATCTTTACCCCTATGGATGCACTCTGATGTTTTCTATTCAATCTCAGTCTACTTATTCTAATTTCCATTTGGAAAACTTTAGTATCACCCAAGAGGTAGCAACCCACAGTTTGAAAAACACAAATGAAAATTATTACATATTTTGTCTAATAGAATGAATATTTTATTAATAAATTTGATGTTTTTATCAGTTTAAATTCTTATTTGCTACTTTTATTCAGGAATTGTTGACATGACAGATGTATATTTCCTTGTAGAGAATCTTATATGTACTAGGGCTTTAATATAAGTCACCAACAAGTGCTGCCTCAATATTCCATGTTGTATTAGTCAGATTTCTCCTGAGAAACAGAACCAATAGGAAATTTTATACATATATGCTATATATATACATATAAGGAGATTTGTTACAAGGAATTTGCTCACATAATTATGGAGGCTGGTAAGTCTAAAACCTAAACAGCTGATGGCCCAGTTCAAGTCTGATGGCCAGCAGGCTGCTATAGAACCAGGAGGAGCCAATGTCTCAATTCAATGGCCATTAGGCGAGAACAGTCTTCCTTACTTGGGGGCAGGGTCAACTTTTTGTTCTATTCAGGCCTTCAACTGATTGGATAAAGCCCACTCACATTATGGAAGACAATCTGCGTTACTCAGTTTATTGACTTAAATGTTAATCTCATCCAAAACTACCCTCACATAAACACCAGAATACCATATGACCAAATATCTGGGTATCCTGTGGCCTCATCAAGTTGATGTAAAAATCAACCATTACACATATTGAATGAAAAAATTCTAGGGGAGCATTGTAACCTTTCAGATAAGGATAATCTCCATTAGATGTGATTTAATTTCAATACTGTATCTGTGTAGGATTTTGGTCTCTTATATTACTTTTCCAATGTCTAGAATTAGCAGACAAATATGAGTGTCCAGTAACTTCCCCCCTTGTAATTGGTGTAATTTTGATTAATATTTATTTCAGTAATAGTATTTGAGGCATAATTTGAATGTTTGAACATTCTCATAAACAGTAAATCTTGTGAACAACAGCAAAGATTAGCATATATTAAATGTGAACATGATGTCATGTAAAATGAAAAGGTGAAAGCTAATATATACAAAAAGTAAACATTCTGCTTAGACAAGAGATTTGAGTGTTGTACTAGTCACCTCGTTTATCTGTAATGCATACAAATACTGCCTAATAGGCAATAGTATTGCTCTATTACTGCAAAAATTTCAAGTACAATGACTACTTGAAAGGTAGAAAGCTCTTAGAGACTGCCAACCACACTTATCGTGTGCATATTTGACATTTACATGCAAATAAACATGTTATTCTGTATGATACAATTTCAAAATTATTAGTACAGTTGAGCAAGTAAATTAAAAACAAAAATGTAAGCAAGATGCATTTTGAATGTAACTAAAATATATAAAACATTGAATTTTAAAAGTCTATAAATTTATTTTTCATAGCAGCAGTGTATAGAGTATTGTCTTTTTTAGCATTAAGTAAAAGCTAGAATGCATTAGTTGAGCTTAATATATTGAATTATCAATTTATGAAATACTGTCGTAGCTGATGATGACAGGTTCTTTTTGTTTTTTACTTTGGCAAATTGTTAGGTTTTGTCTACTCATTTTACAGAAAATATTTCTGCTCTCATACTTTTTCACAGAAGCTTTTTAAAAAATGTTCTTTTTACATGCTTATACTTTGTTGAGTTTGTCCCTCTCTGGCAATTCTTAATTTATAATGCAGACCCCATGATAAAAAGTCATTCCAAGAGTTTTAGCTAATAAAGTTTACATTTTTAAAAAAGTTTTAAACAACTATTTCATTACCCCTCTTTTTTATTGAAATAACCAAGTCTTTTAATTAACACTAAGTGAATTACTTATCTTTATTAAATCTCAACTTCCTGTGTTCGCTTCAGCAGTCCATATACTGAAACTGGAACCATACAGAGAAGATTAGTATGGCCTTTGGACAAGGATGACATGCAAACTTGTGAAGTGTTCCATAAAAAAAACTCAGCTTCCTCATTTGTAAAATGGCAGTAAAAGGTTTTAAAAGGTCCCGACAATGGTCCTGAAATTAAGATGGTACTTACTAATGAATTTTTAAAAATTATTCAATACCATATGTTTATTATGGTAACATTACAGTATTATTAAGATTATATTAAGGTAAAATTAGCATACTGAAATAAATTTATACTGCTTACTCTGGTTTAGAGATGGGGACACAACTGTGAGACTGATAATGTAGTTTAGGCAAAATGAACAGAAGTTTAGTGAAAAATAAGGGGCTATGTGTCATTGAAACCTAGTGAATAATATTTCACTTAAAAATACTCTATAACTTAATTATTTGCTCAGGTAATATAATAATCTTAAACGAATTTAAACTACATTGTTTTTAAAACTTGCTTTGACATGCAGCTACAAGACATTCAGTACCTGACAGAGAACATCTGGGCATCCCAGTCTGTCCTCAGTGCCTGGGATGATCTCAGTGATCTGGTCATGGTCAGATGGAATAAATCCCTGGAGTGGTCCCCCTGGAACTGTATTCTTCTTACCAAAGATGAAGCGGCTGCTCATCTCAACCTAACAAGTATTGAAGAGGTAAGAAAGGTGAATTTTATTTGTGAAGTTGATTTAATCATTGGAATTATTAAAGCTAACTGGACTGCCTTCTAATAGATTCCATGCTTAAATACTGCCATCAGATTAAGAAACAGAACTTATGGATTAACAGCAAAAAATACATGTGAATGGCATATATGGCACAGATTAAATAAAAGGTATATATAAGAGATTTGAACGTATTACAAGTCCTAAACATCATACCAGTCTCTCCTAATAGCAAGTTTAAGCATATTCCACAGTAAATTCCATGAAGGCAGTGATTTTGTTCAGCTTATTTACATCTATTTCTCTGATACCTACAATACTGACTGTTGCAGAGTGGAGTTTCTAAGTATTTGTTGAATGAATAAATGTGCATTACCACCAGATAGGTATTATGGAACCCAGAATCTGTCCTTCTTTGTTTAATTATCATGAGTCTGCTTAAAAACACCCAACTCTCAAATTTTTTTCATAATTTTGTGCTCTAAATGGCAATCATACTGATGGAGTGTAGTTCTGATGCTCCATTTTTCATTTGCTTCCAACTTGCCGGAAGTGGAGCAAGCACTGTAAACATTAAATGCCATTTACTGTAATTTTAGTAACTTACATGATGCAATCTGTAAAACATTTTGATGGGTAAATTGAGGGGCTCCTGAAGAGTTCCTAGAGAGTTCCAGTTACGCTAAGTTCAGGATCCCAATAATTAATACTGATTCTCTGCATTCTTTAATTCTATGCAAGATATCAGCTAAGTAAAGAAATTACAAAATACAGTAGTCATTTAAAATAGTGTGATTCCCTGTTTGGTTTTTTCATGGAACAAGGGGTGATTAATATAAAGATAAGAAACTAGGTAAGGTTTTAGTTTTTAAATTTTTTTTAGTTTTAGGAAGCAAGGCTAAGGAAAATTTCACTCTAGGGATTGAAAGAAAAGGTAGCAATAAGTTGAAGCTATGTTAAATGTTGTATTTAGTAAACTAAGCTGCCTCATAAATATTTAACCACAGGAAGCATAGTAAATACTAGCAATATCATTTCATCTAGGACCCATGATGAGATTGAGGTTCATTCCCAAAGCTGATATTCCAGTGCTTCTTCAATTAATCGACGCAACTCCCTTTGTGCATTTAATCAAATTACTGCAGTATCAAATTAAATGTTCTATTCACATGCATTTCTAATTTCAGAATGCCAGTCTTATCAAATTTCTATAAAGGGCACCAAGATTTGCAACCAGACAAACTGGAAGAACGTTCGCCTTTTTTATGGTTTTGGGCTGATACAGTCTTTTAACTATTAACTTTCAGCCCAGTTAAAGAGTAGTTTGTGTCTTGCAGAAAGATGGAACATTTTCAGAATTTTCTTAATGTTCAGAGATATTTGCTTTCTTAAGAAGTTAAAAAAATGCTTTAAAGTTAATATGAAACAGGTATAGGAAACGGGGAAAAATACTTTTCGTTAATGTGAACTTTAAGTGGAGCAGGTTGATCTCTCCTTGTGTGCACATTGGCCAAAGTAGGAACAATCATGGACTTAAAATCAGTAATCCTGACCCAGTTACTCAAATCTCTGTCACTGACAACTTTACATTAAAACCTGCCCTCTTTGCTTCATAAATTTTTAGAAAGATTAGCTAAATAAGTGGAATCAGTAAAGAGGATAAAAGCAGCCCTGGCTCTGAATTCTAGCTTTACCATTCATGAGTTGGGAGAAATTGGACAAATTTGTGAATGTCTCGATGACCCAGTTTCTTGTCTATAAAAAAGAGATAATGATATCTCATCATAGGGAAGCTTTGAGTAGACCATTATTTAAAGCTTTCCACATAGTTTTTTTTGGCGTGAATAAACTTACATAGTAACTATGAAAGCACTTTAAAATTTTTTGATGCATTTTTAATTTTCATAAAAGCAATATATTATTGGCTTAGAATCTGAACATAGTAAAAAATGTAATGTAGAAAGTAAAAGTCTCAGAGGTTGAGGGAATAGGAAGAGATTTGTTAAGGATAACACAAATTATAGCTAGATAGGAGGAGTGAGTTCTAGTCCTGTTCTGTGGCACTGTAGGTTGTCTATAGTTAATTACAATATATAGTTCCAAATAGCTAGAAGAAGCATATCAAAAGTTCCCAGCACAAAGAAATAATAAGTGTTTGAGATGTATATGCTAATTACTCTGATCATGATATATGTATCATCCCGTCACGATGTACCCCATAAATATGTACAACTATTATCAATTTAAAAATTTTACAAATGATTGAATGAATAAAGGAAGGCAAATAAATAAATCTCCCATGTAGAATTCCAAATAATTTATGTATATACTCTCCACTCTTAAGGAGTTGGAGAATAACTCTCCACCCTTTAAGTATGGGCTGTGCATAACTCCTTTCCAAAGAGTATATTATGGATGGAAGGGGAGGAACTTCACAGTATAGAAACCTGACAAGCACTACCTCAGCCCAGGTAATCAAGATTAACAGCAGTAGTGGTGTCATGTTGACGGTATGTACCGTTGATATGATGTGAGGAGAAGGGCACTTCACCCCTGTGGTCTTCCTCCCCAAACCCATCCCTTCAGTCTAATAATGAAGAAAACATAGGACAAACCCAGATTGAGAAACATTCAGGAAAATGTGGGTGTGGGGTATATGGGACCTTTCTGTAATATTCTTAGAACTATTTGTGCACCCAAAGAATTTGTGGACATAGTTTAAAACCATCACATGGCTATTTCAAGAGAATGGACCTTATTTCAATGGGAAAAAAGGTCTCTTGATGTCCACCCATCCCTATCTCCATGTTGCAATGATAACTACTATTTCTTATGTATATAATAATCTATTGAAATCCTTCTGGAAGTTTTCTATGTGTATGTAAGTATATACACTTTACTGTAGCATGAATTTCATATTAAATGACTCTGAGACTTAGTTTCTTTGCTTTACTTAACAATATAAATAATATAATATGGAAATATATTCAATTATTTAAGAGTTACTTATTAGTGCCTTGAACACATATATCATAATTTATCTCATCTTTACTAATTTATAGTTCTGTAAAGGCACTTTGAAAACCCATAAAGTTCTGTACATATGTAAGTTAATATAGCATAAAAAAGTGTGTTTTTCTTGAATGAAATATGGGCTATGAAGTGGTGGAAACAGAGTTAGATTAACTCAAAAGATGAATATTTTAAACTAGTAAATTTTTCTGTTAAGAAGAAATTTTAATAAGCCCAGGATACCCTTATATAATGCTTTCTTCTCCTTTGGTCCTTTCACCCAGGACTTTCTTTTATCTTTGATTTGACCTTTTTTATGAAGGGAACGTCTTATTCTCAGAAAATAAATTTTAGGAAGAAGTGTAGGTAGTATTTGTGATTTGACTGAAAAGAGGGCCAATTAAGATTAATAGGTAATAGATTATATTTATTAATTTTACCAGAATTTACTTTTGAATGTGCCAAATACTGTACTAAGTAATTACAGAGAAACAAGAAAATTTAATGAATGTAACTTTTTGTTGTCTCAGCTGCATTTGGGTTCAGCTACAAGAACAGAAAAATCAATTTATAATGATTTAATCAAATGTTAGTTTACTTTTCTTATGTAACAAGAAAGTTCAAATGTTGGCAGTTTGGGGCTATTATGGTGGATCACCTTGTTCTCAGAAATTCAGGCCATCTCACTTTTTCCTCAGCCATATTTAATCTTCAGCTTTCTCTCTCATGCTTGATGGACTCTTAGTGATAGGAGAGCTAGTTCATCTACTTCATTACATGTACCTCTCAGTAATGGCAAAAGGCTAGATGTGCTTAATAGGCGAGTCTTCCCACTCTTAAAAGTCCCGTTAAAAGTCTTTATTCAATTATATATAAAAATAATTATATAAGATTATATATATTATGTATAATTAAATAATCTTGGAAGACATTTAGTCGTCATGTCTCCTTAGATGCTTCTTGGTGGTGACAGTTTCTCAGACTTTCCTTGTTTTGTTTTTTTTTAATTTTTGTTTTTTCTGACCTCAATATCTGTAACATTAATAATATAATTTTATATATATATATATATATTCTAACTAGACACCCCCAGTTAGAATAAAGAGTAAGAAAGCTAGACATATCACACCCTGTACAAAATCAGGCCTCCGGCTCAAATGGAAGAGAGAATGAATACTGAGTTGGTAACTAGCAGCGGTTTAAACTTAGAGAAGTCAGAGGGAGAGTTAGGGAAAACTTCCAGGTTAAAGTATCATAGGAACTGAGTCATGAATGATGATAGACAATGTGAGAAAAATAAATGTAATCTGGAATGAAAGAATTGACAAGCAAAGGCACCGAGGCATGACAGTATTTTTATCTGGCAAAATATATCTGTGATATTTACTAGGATTTGATTTTTTTCTTTGCAGGGATATGAACGCTCATTTATTCACAAGATCAAACACAAACATATCCTGGCTAAGAACTATTTTTCTCGGATTCCAGTGCTGGCTTCATTTATACTTGATGATGGTGAAATTGATGAGATCAGATGGAAACATCACTCAGACACAACACCTAAGATTATAGAATCCCAGAGACCTCCTCCTTAGGTGATCCAGGAGTATTTGTTTGATGATCGGCATTTTGTTCACTGCTTATAGGGTAATACAGAGGTCACAGAGTATGGAAATGAAATTTAATCTGTTTATTGATTTTGTTTTGTGTTTTTCATAAGTATTTTGAGTTATATAAAGAGAAAACATTTCTATATAAGTATATTGTTAGGAAGTTAGTGCTAAATTGAAATGCAATTTTGTTACTGAAATTAATATTTTGGAGTAAAGAAAACATTTTAAAATGTGTTTTCACATTAAAA
>NW_012114744.1:9133669-9136088 GCF_000951035.1 Colobus angolensis palliatus | reverse complement strand
TCCTTTGTAGGGACATGGATGCAGCTGGAAACCAGCATTCCCAGCAAACTATCACAAGAACAGAAAACCAAACATCGCATGTTCTCACTCATAGGTGGGAACTGAACAATGAGATCACTTGGACTCGGAAAGGGGAACATCACACACCGGGGCCTATCATGGGGAGGGGGGAGGGATTGCACTGGGAGTTATACCTGATGTAAATGACGAGTTGATAGGGGCTGATGAGTTGATGGGTGCAGCACACCAGCATGGCACAAGTATACATATGTAACAAACCTGCACGTTATGCACATGCACCCTAGAATTTAAAGTATAATAATAAAAAAAAAAAAAGATAACTGAGAGGATCAAGTTATCTTGATCATGATAACATGACCAGCTGTGAAGGGAACAGCCAGGCATAAGGGAATCTCATGAACTAGAGAAATATACAATTTCATACTTCTTCCTTCCTCCAGTCTCCTGCTTGGGTTTCCCACTGGCCAAACCCAAAAGGAAAGCAGAAGGGGTAGGAGTCAGTTTATAATTTTTAGGGCTTCAAGGCAAAGAGCAGAGTATGTAAGGGGAAGAGTAGATCTGAAGGGCTACATAGAAAGAATCCAAATGGAAAAAGAATTAAAAGTGAAAATCTATAATCAAATAGCAATATTTTACTCACTATCACACACAACATAGTTATATATACATAAGACATATGATTTTTCTCCTAATTCCAGTCAGCAATTAATAAGACTTTTCTCTCAAGTTTAATGATCAAGAAGTTAAATATTTGTTCTATGTAAATATTTGACAACATTTCAGCCACACATTTTGTAGGATATCTAAAATTTTTCACAGCACATGGCAGTTGTTAAGAAAGTATATCAAGGAGGAAATTGCCATAATGTAGTCATTTTCAAGGTCTCATAGACAATTCAGGGAACTCTCTAAACAATAAATTACAGATGGGACTAGATTGGGGACCATTCTGATTACTGATAAACTGGCAGCAATTTAATACAGACAAATGCAGGTTTACACTGGAATGTAAATGGTTAGATGTTTTGTAAGACACTTTAGGAGAATCCCATAGCCCAGAGAAGAAAGGGTTGGGGAGGTAGCCGGGAGGGTTGGGGAGGCAGGCAGTGAGAAGAAAATAGCCAGAGAGGAGGAAATAAAGGACTTTAGAATTCCCCTGTTGACCCAGGGGTGAAACAACTGGAATGGAAGACTTACAGAGAAAAATGGAGAGAGGAGGACAGGAAATTTGAAGTCTGAAAGAAAGAGGTGAGGGTATGTATTCCCTTGGTTTCTCCTGTGTGCTTTTTTGGTCTGTTGTCAGTGGCTGCAATTCTCTACGTCAAACCACAGCTCTGGTTGGGTGGTAATCCCTCTTGCACCATGACTCTTTCTGAATTTTGAAAGTCATCTTTCCTTTTCCTCTTTTAGCTTAAGCATGAAAATGTCTTCCTTTTGTGTAGCTAGGTTAAGATGCTTTATTTTTCGTATTGATTTTGTTAGGGTCCTCTCCATTGTAAAAAATTATTTTATTAAATACTTCTTAAATTAAACAGTTCGAGTGAGCCAACAGATTTCTGCTGGACCTTGACCCAAGCAGTAATTGGTATCAGAAATGATCTCAGGAAACTGAGCTTAAAATGGAATCCTAGCTGGGTGCGGTGGCTCACACCTGTAATCCCAGCACTTTGGGAGGCCGAGACAAGCAGATCACGAGGTCAGGAGATCAAGACCATCCTGGCTAACATGGTGAAACCCCGTCTCTACTAAAAATACAAAAAATTAGCTGGGCTTGGTGGCGGGCGCCTGTAGTCCCAGCTGCTTGGGAGGCTGAGGCAGGAGAATGGCGTGAACCGTGAGGCGGAGCTTGCAGTGAGCCGAGATCACGCTACTGCTCTCCAGCCTGGGCGACAGAGCGAGACTCTGTCTAAAGAAAAAAAGAAAAAAAAAGGAATCCTAGGGTTGGGTTACTCCCACATGTGAACAGCATATGGATAACCTTGGCAGGTGAATGGAATAATGGCAATCTGCAGCAAGTGGTAGCATCATGATTACTCACATTATCACCAATGGTGGCATAGAATAGAATGGGGTGCAGATGGGAGGTAAAGCATATGGAGATCCAGTGGGTGAGGCAATTTATCCCTTTGATGACAAAAATTGTGGGATAGGATGGTTGTATTTTACACTAGAGAGGGTCCATAGAGAAAGGGATAAATTGAAAGTCTCGAATGTCCAACTCAAGGCCCAGATAGATATTCAGAAAGTCTTTATGACAAAATTACTTATCTCCTGTATATGCTGTACAATATTGTGCCTATAGTTAACAATGTTGTATTTTACACTTAAAAATATGTTTAAAGGGCACATGTGAGTGAGGATTAAGTCTGGAACCTAATTAAACTTTGCAGAGCTGTAC